>NC_045709.1:41775682-42075959 GCF_009834535.1 Camelus ferus | reverse complement strand
GAAATTGATTACCAGATTACTGAAAAGGTTAGGTCCGCAAAAGAGTAAGGGGAACTGGGGTAGCAAAATGGGAGGTGGGGGAACAACCATCCATCTGGCCTTCTACAATGGTTACTTTTGTCTAGGCGGAAGTGGTGTGTTTATCCTGGTCCCCAGTGACCAGGGCAGAGCAGCGCTATTTCAGTGGTTCTAGGCTTTTATGGAGTTGTCCCTTTTAGGAAGACAAGAGTTAAATGCAACAGCATCTTCCACCGCGGAGTAGATGTTGACTCGTATATGCCACTGGCTCTTCTGCTCCCTGGGTTTCCCCTCTTCCTGTCTGTTTCTCCAGCAGCCCTGCCTCCTGCTGCCCTACAGATCCTTCTAATGATTTTGCAGTGAATTTGCTGTTCCAATTCTCTGTGATTAAAACACCTAGACCGCTTTCTGTTTTTCTGCCCCAAATTTACCTGAAACATTAATAATTGAATTACTGAGCCAATAATGATGTGTCATTTTAGTGGGAACTTATTAACTACTCACCCCAAGCTCTGCTGTTTTACTGCTTTGCAAATAGGCTGTGAGAAGCAGCATTAAGTTAAACTCCCCTGCAGAGGCCCTACCTAGCCCAGCAGGATGGCCATGCCTCCGCAGGAATTCTTATACTTGTTGTAGCAACTCTAGAAAACCCTAGGTTGTACTTAGCTAGAAACATAAATATGCTGAATCCAATGGGATATTAGCATCTCCCCGCAAAAGGAGAGGGAAAAAAAAAACACAACACTTTGCTTTAAAAAGTAATTTGAACTTGTGATATGAACTCTGCAGAGCACTTAGTTTCTTAGCTTTACCAACATTGTTCTTAGCCAGGCCTTATGATCAGACTAGTAGACTTGGTTAATACTGATTCAAAAATAGTCACCTTTTCCATTGGTCTTGTCTTTTCTGTGAGTGTGGTTTTATAATGTAAGACTAAACAGGATGAAGGGATTATTTAAACTAGAACTTCAGTAACCTTGAACTGGAATTGCAATGGCCAATAATCAAACATACAGGTTTCCTTCTATGAAAGCAGTGGTGATGCTGGCAGTATATATCCTTCACGAGAGAGAGAGGAGGAAAAAACTGCCGCTGTAGGCACAGCTATGACCTTTAATTTATGTAAAAAAGACTAAAGGGTAAATCATCTTATCCTTCATAATGTGCTTTTTATATATACTTTTTTCACTAACTAACTTTGTTACACATTCCTGTCCTTGAGATTCTAACATGTGACGGGAAAACAGGTTGGAAATGTATTCCAGAAGAGCAGGTGTTATTGATTTAGAACCATGCACTTGAAAATGTTAAAATATCAAGTTTTTAATTATATTTTATTGTCATTTGATTTCATAGGCATGCAAACCTAGCCAGGGTAAAATTAATATGTGCATTAGACTTCATCTCTATATAGGTGAAAACGGCATTTTAATCCTGACTTCTGTCCAAGTCTGTACATGTCCTACCAAGCCTTTTCATGAAAACAGAAAGTTCGGCTTCGACAGAGTGGCAGAAACTGCTGGATGGTAATTAAGTGCATTTGCTCTTCTTTCTAGTGACAATGCTGGATGGTAGCCCCCAGCTTCCCTTGCAGGTAGGTGTAGTCATGATGTTAGAGCAGGCAGATAGGTTGCAAGGAGCAGAAAAAGGAGGGCACAGGCCAAATGGCAGGAATTGGGTAAAAAAGGAGAGGGGCACGGGGCCAAATGCAGGAAACCATACACCAGGTAAACAACAGGGGTCCCAGGTAAAGAAAAGCAGGAACCTCTGGGCTGATAAGCAATCACACTTTTTGGGGTGAAAAGTGTCCTGTTGGCCAACAAAGAAGGTAGGAAAAGGCAGTGATCTCCAGTGTCTGAATGTCACCTTTTGCTCATTATGCCCTCATTTCAGTAAAATTAGCCTTGCAGATTAGAAGTACCCATCATGCAGCAACGCCATGACACTTCTGATCCAGACTAAATAAGGACAAAAATCAGTCCTCCTTTCGGGAAGGTGGAGTTGGGATGGATATTAGGGAATATGACCCCAAACCCTTCCCTCCCCAGTGAATATTCTGCCCATTCATTTTTACACTCTGTGGAACCAGCTTAACAAAGAAACTCAGGGCAGCTGCTCACCTGAGCCTGCCTGCTCTCGCATTGGGTGTACTATCCATCCCTTAGTAAATCCCCACGTCACTCTTAACCTCCGAGTCTTGTCTCTGAATTCTTTCTGCAAGGAGACAAGAACCTCACCACCGACAACAGTGAGGTTGGGTGATGGGATATGGATGGAAGGGATGTGCACTCCTTTTAGTCTGAGTCTAGAACTCAGTTCTCCCTGTACTTTCCCTTCTGCAGTGTCCTGAGATAGAAGAACCTTGTGACCCTAAATCACCTCCTCGCAACAGCGACAGCCATTTCAGATCTAGTGCATGAGAAACAAACTGCTATTATGTTAAGCCATTGAGAAGTTTTGCTTTATTTGTATTTGCTAAAGTCACTCTAAACAACTGAAAGGGATCTGACAACATGCATTTAACCCATTTTTTAAAAGTCGTAGTCAAAAAGTTACAGGAATTGCTTTTGCTGCATTTTGGTAAGTTATATTTGAAATGGCATTTTAAATTTTATGATTCTTAATTAAAACTTTTACAAGTAATTTGAAGGTCTGTGATGCAAAGTGACCTGTAATTACCCTGGGTCACAGATTTGCATCATGAACCTACAAAGGGGTTAGTGAGTAAGCCAGATTTGGCAGATTACTCAGCCTAGATGTCCAGCTAGCATCTTGCATCCTGGAATTGGTTTTATTGTACTCGACTGATTTTCCTCTATCTAAGTAACACTCAAGAAATGATGAAAAAATAAAGTATGTTGTCATTCAGCTTATAACCCAGTTTAAAAAAAGTGTTGCTTATAATGTTAAAAAAAAAACTTAATCCATGATAAAATATTCTTTTATATTAAGAAGATAACTCTTCCAAAGAGACTTTATGGAATCATTTTACGTATTAAAGTACTCCCTATGTATTTTTTTAAATTCTACTGTCTTTTACTTTGCACATTTCTCTTCATAAATTTTTTAATCTATTATGATTTTAGCACTGGTGAACTTTATAATATTATCAGTTCTTTAAATGACACTACAAAAAGTTCTGTTTTAAATAGTTTCTCAGAGGGATCACACTTTAAAAGCTGATGCAGTCTCTGTCGGTGCTTTGCTGAAGCAGAATGCACAGAAGTACTGAAAACATTTTTTATGATAGGTGGCTATTCACATACATTTTGATTGTTCTGGTAGGAGTTGAGGGAAACAAACAACATATTTGATATAATCTTGTAGCTTTTCAGGGCCAAACAGAACATTTGACTTTATATTCTGGAGAATGATATTTGTTTTAAGACCTTGGAGTTAACTGAATTTGATTTTATTGAGTATATCTTTTTATTTAATATTTTGCTTTTTACATTAAAAAATTTAAGCATAAAATAACTCCACTGAGAAAATAAAAACTGACATGACTTCAAATGCGTAGAACAGACCACCACCAGGAGAAATTTTCATAGAGGTCGTGTACCACTCACCTGCTTTCTCTGGGTTAGACCTTCACAGTTTATTTTGAACAAAATGCTGAAGGACTCAATTTTAAATAAAGTACTCAGGAATCAGCTTCTTGTGATATGTTAAATGTTTTGACTTTCAATGATACTTAGCATTTCAGTTTACAGTCAGAATGTTAAAAAGGCGGTGTTGAATCACAGTTCAAAAGAATCTGATTAAACTTGAGGTGAGAGTCCCAGCTGGTGAAGCAGTATTTGCTAAGGAAAACGTCACTGTATCAACAGGTGTCATATGTAGGTTAAATGGACAAGAGCTCACCAAAGTAATCATTTTTACTACATGGTTTGACTCAGTTAAATAAAATTATTTTGATAATATGCTGATGGTTTGTTTAACCAAGTTCAGTAGTTTGTTGTTGTGTTTTACTAGCACAGTTGTATTTTCTTAAAAAAAAATTTAATTATCAAAGGTATACCTAGATACAAAGTAGAACTGGGAAAGAGGTAAAAGTTATGTTTGAAGATTCAAGACAGTGGCGATTTTTTATCTGCTTACTTTGTGATTCAGAAAAGAGTGAAATAATTTTCCTTAAAAAAAAAAAAAGCAAATTAGCGGGGCCCTGCACATAGCTATGGTCTCGTCAAAAATGGATTCAAATTATCACACCCAGAAATTCATGGATAGATATCTTGAGTATGTTTTAACCAACTAAATCTGTACAGGCTTAAGAGTATTGCCCATTATTAGAGCAAAGGCATAAACAGGAAATCAATGTAAGTTTAAAAAAGAGGTACAGCTTCTATAAGCAGTTGCTGTTTTAAGTTTACTGTTTTCAGCCTCAGATGCAGACTGAGTTTTAGGAACTACTGAAGAAGGAAAAAGAGAAACTCCATATGTCTTTTCCATAATGAGAAATATGTTCAAATAAAGAGAAAGCACAAGGTGAACACTCTGTAATTTTTATAAAAACATAGGAAAAACAATTTTCTAAGCTTTTCTTTTTTACAGTAAATCAGTTAAGAGGTACAGTTTTTAAATATCAGAGTAGTTGTTACAGAGCAAAATTATGATCTGATGAAGTTTCCCAATTCTCCTTTTGAAGGATATTACTATGGAATATAGTAAATATTTCAAAAAGAAATTTGTGGTAACCCTACAAAGGGTTCATGAAGTTTTTGTATGTAACACATGAAGAAAATTATAAGCACACACAGAAATGTCTTTTTTTTTTGTCACAATTGAATTGTAGCTTAGTATATTCCGAGAAACTTTGTCAATAAAAATGTTTGGGAGAATGAACCAAAGAATCAATCATGCTGTGTTTAAAGTGCCGTTCTGGAAAATCCACTCATAACCCTTTACAGTAATTCTGATATAATCTATAAACAATGTAACATAATTTGGTTAAACAATAAAGGAGTGGGCCCTTTCTATGGAGTGACTATTACTTAGAGTATCTGATATCAAAACCCTCAATGGTTACCAGGAAGGCTTCTGGTTTTTGTTCTGTTTCTGTTCAGACAGACTTCCTGTTAGTACTTTCTTACACTTTGTTTCTTTTTCTGCCATATTTTATTAGAGTTGGTTTTAAACATGTCTGAACTTAAGTAGTGATACCAAATCCTAGAGAAATAATTTCCTCTGATAAATCTCAAGCTAGTAAAACTGGTATCTTGGGTTGTACAAAGATGTTAGTATTTTTCCTTGGACAATCTTTATCTTTTAAAACTTTTCACTATGAAAATTTCAAAGATATTAAAAATTAGAGAGAATAACTTCATGACTGATCCATCCAGATCTCAGCTTCAACAAATGTCCATTTTATTTTATTTAGCAGGCTCCCTTACACTATTGTTTTGAATGAAATACCAACTTAAAAAATTATCATGCTATTAACATAATTTTATATTATCATATATCTAGCCAGCATTCACATTTCACTTTATATTTTGTTAGATTTGGAATTCAGATAAAATTTATTACATTGTATTAGATTGTGTCTTAAATCTTGCTTATCTAGGTTATCACTACATTTCTTTTTATTCCTTGCTACACTTGGTTGAAGAAACAGTTTTAGTGATGCTGTATTTTCAGATGTCTCCTATAGAGATGTATGGTCCTCTCCCCTTACCTCCTACATAAGGATAATTAAGACTCATCTTGATAAAGAAATACTGTCGCTGATAGAAAGGAGTATCTTCTACATACAGCTCAGTGGGGAGGAAGAATGGTGAGCACTACTAACCCAACCTGCTGCTTTCACATCTGAAAATACACAGAGGAAGATAGCTGTCATTTATAACCTGGTGTGTTTCAATCATACCAACATAAATTTCAGAAATGTTTCCTTGATTTTAGGTTCAGTCATTTAGCACAAGTGGGTTAGGCAGTAATAAAAATGCCATTATTTGAGATATTTTAAGGTTTTTTTTTTCCTTTCCCAACTGCCAGTAATAGATCCTTGTTTATGCAAGTCACACAATGAGCAAACATTCAAATAATGCGACACTCTTGAGACTTCGTGTTATACATATTTCATATTATTAATATTAGCAGAATGGTAAGACCAAAAATTGTATCATGAAGTCCAGTTAGGTGACCAGTACATTTTATACACATATAGAAAGTATTTTTGTTTTATGATGATCTTTAATAATTTAACAGTACATTGGTAAAACTATTTTTGTTCTCAGATTATAACAGACTCTAGTGAGTAAAGAAATTTTTATTACCTTGTATCTTTTAAAATTTTGTTAAATTGAAAATAGTATGATAAATTAGATCATTACATCAGATGTTATACACATCTACAAAAATTGAAAGTTGTTTTATAAAAAGTAAACAGTTTATTCCACCCATCATAGTTGTTGTTATGACCCCCATCATTATTGTCCATTTTGTGTATCTATTTCAGAATATTTCTGACTTGCTCAAATTTACAGGGCTAGTAAATGGCTGGGTCAGGATTTGAACCCAGTTTGACTTCAGAGTCCATGTACTAACCCACTATATGATGCCTCCTTTTTTCATTATTTGTTTCATGTTTTAGCATACAAAATATATATAAAAGAAGACCAAAATGTTTATCACTTATAAGCCACATCCTCGATTTCATTCAATATCTATCTTTCTAAAAGGAAACACTAACCATGAATTTGATATTTAGACTTCAAGCCCACTTAATCTATTCAAGGGAATTATAAATATATGCTTTATTTTTGTGGCTTTCTTTTAATCAGTAATATTATTTTATTTATCTCTAATTAGATCTAAATCATTTTAGATTACTTGATATACAGCATTCCAACCATTAATGTAACATTATTTATCCCCTGTTTTTCACTACTGCAAAGAATGCTGCAGTATTCTTCCAGGTTCCTGGTGTGTATGTGGAGACTTGACTCTTGCCTACATATCTGTGAAATGGTGTTACGGAAATGTAGTACACACAGATTTCTAATTTAAGTAGACACCAAGAAATTATTCTCATAAATATTCTCCCTAACTATGATGAGTAGAATTCTAAGATGGCCCCAGAGAATCATGCTCTAGGCTTTCTGTACAGCATCCCTCAGTATCCTGAAGGAAGTGGTTCCAGGACCCCCGGGGGTATCAAAATTCAAGGATGCTCAAGTCCCTTATGTAAAATGTCAATGTTGGTGCTCCCTCTCTGTTGGTTCCACATGTAGCAATAGATCGCATCCACAAATGCAGGGCTGACTGTATTTCCCTCTGTTTGTCTGGGGCCACAGTATGAAACTTTTTTCTAATTAACAAATTACGGCAAAGGGAATGGTATCACTCTTGTAATGTAAGGTTATGTGGCAAAGGTGAAGGGATTTGTAAATGTACTCAGGTCCCTAAACTTTTAACTTTAAGTTAATCAGATGGAAGCTAATTTCAGCTGGGACTGAATCATTTGCCCTCTGTAGTTCGGAGGCTCTGAGGATGAGGGCGCTGAGGCAGTAGAGATTCTCTCTTTTCATTGCTGGCTTTAAAGAAGCAGGTGGCCATATATACATTCTATAGTCACAAGGAAGTAACTTCTGCCAGCAACCTGTCCCTAGTTGAAACTGCAGATGAAATGACAATTCAGCCTTCAGATGAAATTGCAGCTCAGCTGGACACCTTGATTTCAGACCTGTGAGAGTCTGAGTCAAGGACCCAACTAAGCCATGTCTGGACTTCTGAACACAGAAAGTGGGAAATAAAAACTGTGTGATCTCAAATCACTGTGTGAAATTTAGACAGTATTTTCTCACATCTCGGCAAAGACTTGATTTTCTTAGTTTGTTTAAAATTTTTCCAAGCTTACGGATAACCAGTGATACTGCATGGTTTCAATTAATTAGCAATACTCTAATTATTAAGGTGATTGAAAATATTTAAATATGTTCACTGGTTATTTGCATGTTTCATCTTGTGAACTTTTCTTCATATATTTGACCTTCCTTTTGCACCATTTGTCTTATTCTTACTGATTTTGAGAGATTTTATATACTTTGAGAAGATATAGTTTACTATATATGATTCATATATCTTCCCTCAGTGTGTAACATTATTCTTTTTTTCTTTTATGGAGTGAGTGAGTTTTTGTGTGTATTGGGTGTATGTGTGCATTTTTTATCTGACACACATATATTTGTCATAAACACAAACATACACATATGCATACACACTTGTTCTTTGTTTTGTGTTTAAGAATTCTTTTCATTTTTCATATTCAAGGCCATAAAGATATTTTCCTATATATATTTAAATGCTTTGATCTAGTTTTTGATGCTTTTAACATTTATGTTTTAAATTCTCTTGGTATTTATTTTTGTATATAGTGTAGGGTAGCCATCTGTTATATACAATAAAAACCTGATATTTCCAATACCTATTATTAAATTATCCAGCTGTCTCTCTCAAATTTGGAACACCACCTGCAACATTTACCAATATCTCAAGTGTGTTTCTGTCTCTTGTTGGATTTAACTTTGTTTTAAATATATACTATCTATATATTTTTTTCACTTGGCACTGTCTATTGTTGCTATCAGTATAGAATTATATAGAATCATATGGATTAATCTAGATAGATCTTACAAGTGAGTTCTAGGCGAAAAGGTATACAACTGTGTTGTGGAGTGATAGGATTAGACTTTAAATCTTTCTTTATTATAATTAAGTGTATTGCATTGATTCAGTAATTATAAATTCATCAAATGTGTAACATGTAATGTACTGAGGAGACAAAAAATGTATATGCTTGCTAACTTAAGAGGTCTTGTCATCTCTTGGATAGGATTTAAAAACACATACATGAAGGCCCCATATATAATGAGAGCTAGTATTACAAAATAATACTCACCCTAGTCTTCACAGTTCAGCAAGTCATTTGAACTCCTAATAGTATTTGCTGTTAACTAGCAGCATAATCACCTCTGGCAATTAAATTCATACTTTCTCAGTGGTTTCAACTATGTAACAGGATGGCCTCCCACTAAGAAAATCAAGAGGAAGCTAAGCCACCTACAGAGTAGTATTTAATGAAATAGTATTTCTTCTCATTTTCTTAGAATATATGAAAATATGTTTGCATTTTTATATATTATATTGGACATTATATTAGTTGATATTTAGTTTCTGAACAAGATGCCTCTTATAACTAAGTTTAAGTCTCAATTCTGGAATTCTGAGAAACAATTCTGTAATAGCATTCTACATGAAAGCACTCTTAAGAAGAAACTTATTTTGGTAATAGGTACACACATACGCACGTATAACTTGGAATTGAGAAAGAAGATAAAGTGGATGGCAACCATATAAATTGTGGACTCTAAAACTTTGGGGAGACAATAAAAAATGCAGAATGCCCTTGGAACTGAACTTCTCTCCAGTAGAAGAGAGAGAAAATAAAGTGAGAGGAATGTAGCTTCCGGTGGCAGGTCAGATTTCTAGCTGCACCAGACTATGCTTTGTCCCCCGGCTTTGCAAGATGCAGTGAAGGCTACGTGATTCTGTGTATTCCTGAATAAGGTTGAAAAATACATTATAAGTGTATCAGTCAGGGTCAGCTTAGCACAATGGAAATTGCATAAGGTAACAAAGTATTTAACATTAGAAATTGTGAGGCCGCTGAAAGAGCAATTGCACTATTGCAATGATAGTGTTGCAGTAAAATGTCTGGTTGCGAAAATGAAGAGCAACCTAGAAGCTCAGAGGAGCCTCCTGGAGACCCGAGTCCTAAAGGAGGGATACCTTTGAAGAATACATTGATGTTGATTCCAGAGGCCAGGACAAGCTGGAGGCTAGAACCAGTTGGTGTTATGGTGATAAACCTGGTCCTGCTAGGGTACACTGGCTGTGAGGGCAGTGCTGAAAGAAACAGCAAGCAGAGAAGGAAACACAAGTCCGTTCTCCTCAGACCTTGCTTCTGAATTTTCCTCTGGTTTCTCCTGTTGCCAGAATCTAGTGGGAAGCGACTGGCAAAGAAGTAAGAGAAATGCAGGTTGTAGAATCCTAGCTTGATCAGATCCAAGTAGATTCCAGAGGAATTTTTTGGAGTTAAGGGACAAGAGCTAAATAAGTGGCGCAGCCAGCATTCATACACATCTGGTTAGTCACGCTGATATTCTATAAAACAGTGAAGTATTTTTCCTCAATAAGATCTCAGTATTGTTCACATGAGCAAAGACACTCTCATCCTTTCATCCAGAAGGTATCTTGGTATCCATCTCAGGACACTAGTCATGAAAGAATATTCGAGCCATTTTGTTTTGTCTTTTAGTTCAGTTACAATCCTTTATGAATATCCTTGCAGTTTAAGCTCTAAAATATAGTTATCTACAAAAAAAAATAACCAATATCTGGGAATAAAGGGAAAGAGGGAGAAAGGTGGAAAAAAAGACTAATTTTTTTTAACATTTTTTATTGATTTATAATCATTTTACAATGTTGTGTCAAATTCCAGTGTTCAGCACAATTTTTCAAGACTAGTTAATATTAATAACCAGGAATATAACAAGCAAGGAAGAAAGTACGCATAGTTATGCATTTTTATATTTGGACTCGGTTAATGTAATTTCTTTCATTGCCAGTTTTATATTCTTTTTGATCTCAGCCTCCACCTCAGCTAGTCAGTGTTCAGTAACATGAAAGGATGATCCAAACTTCCATTCCTGAAAGATCTGAATCCTCAGAGGTCTTACCTATTGTGCCCAGTAATATTTCATTAACATTTAAGAATGACCTGACAAAAATACATTCTTTGTCTCAATTATGTAACTGTAATGTACTCTCTTTGATTATTGGAGTGACTTTAGCAGTAGCTGTTATCTCCTTTTTTGACTATTGGTTCACAGAAATGAGAAGAACTTAACATCCAGGTGGCTATGTCTACTTCTAATTCAATGGAATTAATTTTGGTATCATTTGATAGAAACATTCTTACCATTAGGGATTAAGACTTCTAAACCAGTGGACCCCAGAGTTATAGAGACAGGAAGCAAAAATTTTGCAGGGGATTATACTCTAATAGTGAGAAAGATTATAGTCAATTCCATTACTTAATCCTTGAATCCAAGCATTTTCGTTGCACCATAAAGTATTAAAAATATCAATCCAGTAAACAGCACTTCAGTCTTACAGGAGGATATTCTACCACTCTACCAGTTGCCTCTAGATACACTGTGCAGTGAAACCAGTGTCTTCTATGGGCAAGAAGAGCACACTTGTATATCTTTTGTTGTGAAATACATTTCTTCAAATACAGTGTTGGGTTGAATATCATGACTCTAGATAAGACATTCTGTAAGTCTTCAGATAATGGTGTTAACAGATTTATTTGAGGTAAGAAGGTAAATCCCTATCGAGAATAAAGGCTATCTTACAGGGAGAGGAGATGATTGCCTATTCAAGGAAAGGGTCCAATGTCATTTTTGTGCTATCGGGTGACTGGTTGCTGTCCTTGGAGGAAGGATACTGTTTCAAGGGCACAAGAAATTGTCTGAGTTTTGGCAGGTTTTCCCACCAGCAATTGCAATAAATCAAGCTTAGCAAGAAAAGTTCACATTACTGAACTCATGTTGGCCTCCAAGTGGCTGGTGTCATGGCCACTTTATACATGGGCACATTGTGAACACAACAAACTAAAGAGAATTGACTGGGATCCATAGATCATGTGATCTTGTCCATCTGATTACTAAGAGCTGACTCTGCAGTGGATATTCTTTGGTAAATGTTCAAATATGACACAAGTATTTTCTCACACTACCCTTTTTGAGAAGTCCAGCTGCATACCTCCTTTCTGGATCTCCAAGTCAATAATCTTCCAATCTTCATCTTTCCAAGACCCTAACATCTGGTCAAACTTCTGAACCCTGTCCTTGAATCATTGTGATTTTGCAGTATTTTCAGTTAAAAGGGGACAATCAGATTCAGTACTCAAATATCTGCTTAAGAAGTTAGGCACTACTGTGTATCAGGAAGACTTTCAGTTGGGATGTTAATGCTGCATCACATATTTCCATTAATGCCTGTGTATTAAGCAATATCACCTGTAACCAAACAATTCTTTTCTTCCTAAATCCAGTGGGTTGAGAAGCTGTCCATGGGTCCCTTGCTGTGGAATGAGGTATAGCAGAAATGTAGCAAGATCAGAGGCCCTGGAAGCTGAGTCATATGCATCTGGAATTGATTTTTATCGTGAAGAACTATTCAGACCTGATCATGTATAACCTATTGCTAATTGAGGATAGGTTACACTTGTGCATGAGTGATTTCATAGCATGTTAGATCAGACATAATACAAATTAGAATCGGAAGATTACTTGATTGTGTGATCAATATCTATTTTCTACTAGATTCCAATAAGAAGGCAGGACCTATTTCTCAAAACTGGAGAAAAAAGATTTTGGATTTTTTTCTGGAGCCTGTTTAGTGATTCTCTTAGAAGGGCTTTACAGTGGCTCTAGAGAACATTCTGTTTGTCAGGAATATGTATATTATATTTGGATGTGATGTCCTGAGGGAAAATAAAAGGATAGCTTTCCTAGCAGCCTGAAACTGCTACAGAGCCTTCTCTTACTCTGAGCCCCACTCAAAATGGCAGCTTTATGGTTACCTCATTAATGAGCCATGAAGACACACTTGTATGTGATTCTTATTGCCTCTAAAATTGAAAGAAAAAAAAAACCTTCACAAATTGTTTCTCCTTTTTTTTTTTAGTCATAGTCGGTGCGAGAGATAACAAATTGTCTTTTATTCTGGAGAATCTATCCTGTACAGGTCAAGACCTCTAGACAGAAATTTCACCAAGGACTTGGCTCCGTGGCCCTTATTATTAATGGATTTCTCTCCCATTATCTGAGATGCATGCCGTTGGTAAGACACATGCATCTTATAGACTTGTTAGATTTTTTTTATTAGGTCCAACTGGCATGATGTCATGAATTCAATTGACCATTGTGATTTACCATGGGTTATGATTAAGTTCTTGGTGAACTTGATCAGTAGTGCTCAAGATAAGGTCCATGGTCTATTGCTGATCTGAAACCTCTCTGTTACTGGCCCACAATGAAATAAATACATAAATTGAAAGTAAGCCTTTACTTATGTTATTACAGGCTGACATAAATCCTCAGATTAGACATCTAATAGCACCGGGGAGTTTATGGTTGAGAACAGGAGAGCTGGCGTGATCCTGAGGCAAGACCTTGAAACTGTACTGTCATCCCAGTCAGTTGACAGTGAACAGCTGATGGTGATGCATGTCAGCTGGTATAGAGGAGACGAGGCATTTACCAGACCAATAGCTGCCAACCAAGTGCTGGGTAACACTTGTTCCAGGTGAGAGAATGTATCTGGACAGTTGAATCTGTCATCTGATTAAAATTATTATAATCCACAGCTTCTTGTTAAGATTCATCTGCTTTTTGCATAAGAAATACAGCCAAGTAAGTGGGGATATTATAGGAATCTCCATCTCTACATCTTCCAAGTCTTTAATTGTGGCACTAATTTCTGCAATTCCCTAAGATAGATGCTATTCATTGGTTAATTATTCTGATAAGAGGATAATTTGCAGTATTATTTATACTATAATAGCTAGGATGAACATTTTAATTTGTTGTGCACAGTTGGACCCTTTTCTGAGTAAAATGGGTTCAGTAATTACATATGGACAGTAGGTGTAAACAGAGTTTGGCCAAATGTGTGGTAAATGAAAGTGTCTCTCAATCTATTGATCCAGGAGCCAATGTTGGGATTCTGATTATGCCTATTATGATTATGGAAAAGAAAATATAAGATATACTTGTCAAAACTGAGGTCCTTTCTTGAAACCCAGTATAGATTGTGCTTATTCCAATTACGCATTTTATCTTACTGATAAAATAATTACATGTGAATCTCCAAGCCCACTGCTTCACTGTGTGATGGCCTTGTGTCAAAACTCCTGTCATCTTCTGACTACCATACGCAGATTGTTGTTTTGGTCCTAAAAAGATTGTATCATGTTAAAGTTTAATGTGTAATCCTCAAAAGTTCTGAATAATTCCTATTTGCTAGCATTCTCTCATCTTCATAAATGGTCTCAGTTCATCTAGAGATAGTCTTTGAATCGTAATTACATTTATATTTATCAATGTTGTAAAGGTCTTTCCATAGTGAAATCTGGCCTCTTACTTATTCAAGGGATTGCAGAACTTTGAACTAAGTCCAGAAATTTCTTAAGAGTTTATTACTTTCCATTGTGACAATACAAATAAATCTTCTCTTAACCTAAGATTTTGTCCTACAATATATGTCAAGTTGTATTTTAATACATTGACCACATACTTTAATGCTAATTATCCATCATTAATTGACCACTGTGAAGATGATGTCAGAGTACTCTGAAATTACTACTTAATTCTTGCTGCCAATTATGGTATTTATGCTTACTTTGTCTCTGATTAATAAGTACCAATAGTTAGTGTCTGTTGCTCTGGATATAATTATACTCATGAAAATTATTTCACCCATCTAAGTGATGCCGTTTCTCATCAGCATTGGTCCCCACACCAGCCACAACAGAGCTTGTGAGGATGATGTCTCAGTCCTCATTAATGCAGCTTAAGCTTTAGTGAAGTGACTATCCTCTTGACCTGCTGGAGGATGTATCAGGCAGGTGGTTTGGGCAGTAGCACAGGAGAAATACACTCCAGCATTCCTATCTCTCTAAACCTTTGGGATTTTTCCTCTCCATTTTTTTCTAGAGTATTTTTAGTATCTCAACCTAATTGAATCTAAGCCAATGCATTTTAAAATCAAGTTTCAGTCAGTGTTTCAAACTGAGTCACCTCCAACTATGCAAAGCTAGCCTTTTAAAACCAAAATCATTAAGTATACCCAAAACAATAAATTCAACCCATTCTAATGTTACAATACATTATTCTTTGACTAACATTCTTAGAATCCATTCATTTAATATCCCCCAGGTTTCTGCTGGTATGAGTTCACTAAATGCTCCAGTTTATTTGCAGCCTGAGCGCTCTCTGTGGATTCAGAAATTTGAGCTTGTTTCACTGGATCACACTGGAATGGACTCTAGTTGTATGTTTGTGCAACAAGAGGATGAGGAGGTGGGTCATACAAAAACAGGAATCCCTTCTTTCAAAAAATTAAATTTGAGGGTTTTCAGCCATTATTTTCAATTATTATTTTGCCCCCTTTCTCTTTCTTCTCTCTTTCTGCCACTCCCATGCGTCTCTGAAGCTCTGCTCCTTTTTCTTCATTCTTTCTGTTCTTTACTGTGGATATTTCCATTAATATATATTCAAGTCATCAGATTATCTCTTCTACAATTTCTCATCTTCTGTTGGGCTCCTTTGGTGGTGGTTTTTCATTTCTATTATTGTAATTTTAGTACCGTGATTTCTACTTGGTGCTTTTTAAATTTTCTTCTTACTGATATTCTGTAGTTGTTGTCTTTGTTGTCATATTTTAATTTGATTTTCTAAGCATGACTTTTTTTTAAAACTCTATAAACGTATTTACAATAGCTTCTTTGGTGTCTTTGCTTCTAAGTTCAACATCTGGGCCCTCACAGGCAGCTTTATTGGTTTTTGTTGTCCCCTTTGTATAGGTCACTTTCCTTTTCTTTGCCTGACTTATAATTTTGTTATTGTTGGCAGTGATGAACACTGGATATTATAGATAATATATTGAATCACTTGTAAATTATGATGCCACTGCAGGTTGTTGTTGGTATTCGCTTATTTCTTTGTAAATTTGTTCAGTGACTTGCATGGGCTAATTCAGTAGTACTTCTCTCCTGCAGTGCAAGGCCAGTGATGCTGCTGCTTGGTCCTTTTTGTGTGTGTGTGTTTTAATTCTTGTTTTTATTTTGAAGTCTGGCTTCCTAGGAGTCACTCATGGGGCAGCAGAATTTAGTGACTGGCTAAGATTGGTCAGAGGTTGTGTATAAGAACATTGAGCCAATAAGAGTTCTGGTCTTTGGGACCACTCTGGATGTAGTTTGGAGAACACATTTAAATTTCAGGCAGTTTAGAAGTCTGCCCCCAGCTTTTACTTTCTGTTCCCAAAAAGCTTCAGATTCATCAGTGACTTAGGGTGGCTGGAGCCCTCTCCAGTCTCTCCTAAGCACACGTGTGTGCCTTGTGCATGTGCTCAGACTTCCAGAGCTTGTCAGGGCCCACGGTGTCTGCCTCCTTATCCAGATTCCCTGTTACACTTTTGGCTGGTCTAAGTGCAGGCTTTTACATTTATAAATGCTTGACTTCAAGAGTATCACAACTTGAGACAGCTGGGATGTTGGCCTTCCCTCACTGTTTGCACGGGAGGGCCATTGTTGTTGACAGTTCCCCTGGGCACAGTGATTGTCTAGTTCTGTCAATCAGACCAGCCCCTCAAGTAGCAGAACTTCAGGAACCCTTGGCCTGCACAGCCCTGGCATTACTGCTTTGCCATTTTGCTCAGTGGATGACTGGCCGCAGACCCTGGCTAAAATCTTACGGAAGCCCATGGTTCTATCCAGGTTTAGTTGTATTTTTTTTTTTTCCTTTCACTTTGCTGAAAGCATCAGGGGATTTTTCTCCCATATTCTGTGGGACCCTGGTTGTGTTCCTGAAGGTGAACCTCAACGTATTGGTGGGAGGGGGATAGGTCCCGCTGGAGTTTTTGACTCTCAGACTTGCCATGCTGAGCCTCCAGCAGTTCATTCAGTTACAGTTCTGGTTTCCCTACCCAGCACTGTTTCCCGAGGTGCTCCCTGTATTCACCTGTCTGTCTCTCCATCTTGAGAGCAGTAGTTTGTTCTATATCCTCCCCTCTCTTACAGATTAGAGGAGAGTTTTCGATTTTTAGTCTGTTCAACTTTTCACTTGTTGTTGTTAGGACAGAGTAGTGACTACCAAGATCCTTACAAGTGGAACAGAAAACTGGAAGCTTCTAGCAATAGTCTTTGAATAAATATGGTTTTGTTCAGTTTCTAGATTCTGGTAATTTTTTTTAACATCTTTTCCAGTTTACTGTTGCTTTTTAGGGAAAAGATATGCTAGCATTCTGGAAGTCCCAGTCATCTGCACATAGAGTATGAATTTATCACATACAGTATGTATTTTAACACTAGACATTTGATTCAGGTCTTTTGTATATATGCTGTGTTTCTACTAAACATTTTGACATTGAGGATATAGTCGTAATTGAGGGTTTTAACAGCCTTGTCTCGTAATTTAAGTTTGGGGTTGGGTTTCATTGATTCATATTTCTCGTGTTATGTTCAGCACCAATTTATCTATTTGACACAGTGCTTAGGGTTGACAATAAGTTTAGAGGCCCACAGAAATCTTACAGTGTCTGTTAAAATCAGAAGGGAAAAAAATGAATGAAATTTTAGATTGAAAAACATGTCTCAATATGTAATGTTTATTAGTCATTAAACCAAAGATTCTGTGAAATATATAATTTTTATTTATGTTAATGGAGGAAGGGAATCACAATGACAAAAATGTCCTGGGCCCATAAAAGCCATAATGTAGCCCTCTACTAACTTCTTTCTCTTGTTCATTGTTTATTGTAGAATTTTGCACTTGATTTGCTGTCTTCCTTTCTACCCAGAGACAGCTTATCTTTTACATCTGTTTCAACAATTAAGTAGATAAACCATTCAGCACCCTGATTGGTCATTTGCTTGGTATTTTCGAGACTAGTGGTATCAATGTCAGTGTACCTCAGAAACTCACTTTTGTGATCATAACCTGTACCTTGGCATCATTCAGAAACTATCCTCTCTGAAACAGTAGCTCTGGATTCTTAATCCTTCGACTATCATTTCTGATTACCCCAGTCGTCTAATTTTGTTACTTACACTGTTCTTCAACGTCTAGTCCCTTAACTTTAGTCATTAATCTTAATCCAATCTCTTTTTCTGTCTTTATGCCTTTCCTTAGTTAGACTATTTTCTGTCATCTAATTGTTACTCTGCAAATGTGCTTAATGCTTTATATACGTGTGTGTGTGTGTGTGTGTGTGTGTGTGTGTGTGTATAATTTTTTTTAAATTCCAACACAGGATTACTGCAATTATTTGCCTGCTTTTTTCCTATGCTGAGGCCTCTTCAGTGCTGTTGGGAGAATAACTCATACAGAGTGGTGCACAGTAATGATGTCCAATTTTAACTGGTCCCTCAAAACTGTCTTAAAATCTTGATTTTTCTCTCTTTATTCTCTTCTCACATTTACCCCATCAGGCATTAGAAAATCTCTCCACTCTGCATATTACAAGTCTACCACACTTTTTTATTTTATTTTTTTTAACATTCAGCAGATGACTAAGGTGATTTAAATGAGCCAGTAGGAAATTCCTCAACCTCTTGATTTACACTGGCATTCACACCTGCATTTCCTTTCTGCATAAATATAGAAGTGTGGTACCCTTTCTCCTATTTTAGACCAGTGTTCTGTGGGTGAGCTTAACCTGGTTTTGAGGAACAATTTAAAGTAAAGTTTATGAAACTTTAAATGCTCATACACATTACTGGGGTTCTCGCTAAGAATACAGATCTGGGTGGAACCTCTGGTTCTGTATTTTTCTGATGAGCTACAAGATGATGCCAGTGCTACTGGTCCACAGAGCACACTGTATGTAAAAATAACCTAACACCCTTCTTTCTTTAACTTTTTCCTTTCTACTTTATTTTCACATGTGAATTTAAACACAAGTCATTATCTTATAGTTTAGAAAAATATTTGGCCTCGTGACAACTCTTCTTACTGTTAGGTATTCCCCCCCTTTTTCAGCAAGCTTCATATAAGTGGGATATATAGCTTACCTCCAAATTGCTTGCTTCTCAGTTACTTCTCAAAATACCGCAGTCTGGTCTCCACCTGAATGATTTTGCTGAAACTGGTTTTGACATAATTACCAAAGAACTTAAATATTTTAACCTGGTGGGTAATTTTCATCTCTTTTCTTTTTAAAATTGTTACTATATTATTGTTGATGTTGCCCATTCTTTCTTTCTGGATACTTCCCATGTTCCCTCTAGTTCTGTTTTGACGTTGCTACAATTTTCTTTCTCTTTTGGGCATTTCTCTTCTACTGATCTTCTTGTTTTTAGCTTTTCACCTTCTTCTCACACTGAACATCATTCCTGGGTGATGGTCATATGCATTTTTTCAGCTTCTATCTGTGTATTGATTTTTCTCATTTCTTTATCTGTAGCCAGTGTTTATTTTCCTAACTTTAAAGCCATAAATTAAACTGCCTACTGAGGAAATATATTGGGGCAGTTCCTGAGACAGTCAAACTTAGTAAGACCCAACTGATCCTATCTTCTCCCTACCAAGTCGTTTTATTTTCTTGTGTTTCTCATCTCAGAGAATGCCTTCTCCATCCAGTTATACAAGTTGGCTAAGCCTCATCACTCACAACTCCTTTTGTTACATACACACAGCCCATCAATTATCAAATTCATTGATTCTGTTCTCTAGTTATTTGTTAAATGTCTTCACTGGTCTACAGACCACCTGCCATTTATTCATTTGCATTACCATTACCATTTTTCACTTGGATTCCCAGAACCATTTCAAACTCTTCTTACTGCCATTTTTCTTTTGTCTCACAATAGATATTCTTCTTAGTGAAGACATAAAAATGGTTCTGAAATGCAAATGTCTCCATTCCACTTGTCTGCCTAATAGTATTTAAGAGCTTCTATTACCCTCAGGAAAAAGTCCAAACATTTAAGTGCGCCATATATAAGCATTCCTTTATAAACTCACCCTTGTTTATCTTTCCAGTCTTTTATAGACCACTATTACTTTGTGTTAAATATATAGACACTTTCTTACTACTCTCTAAATGTGTCATTCTTTATCTTTCTTTCTGGTGACTAATGTATTACTCTCTGAGCCAATAATTCTCATTCTTTTATTTCTAAGCAAAATTCCTCTCATCCTCAAGACCATCTGAAATACCAGTACAGAAACTGTGTTGGCTCTTCTTCCTCTGGTTCCTTGTATTTCCAAGAATACACCTTATATAGCATGCTTTGTAGTGATGCTGTTCTGTTTTACTTGTTTGTATCTCTTATCTCCTGTAAGCTTTTTGAGGGGAGGGAAAGCTATGTAACATTCTAATCACAAAGGTTAGCATAGAGCAAAATCCATAATAAGCATGAGTTAAATGCCTTTTATAAAGAAAGATGATGAAAGAAAAGAAGTTGTTTCCTGAAAGAATGTTATCTCTAATAAATATTTAACTGCTAACATCCACTCTGTGTGGAGCTGAGTAGAAAATATTTACCACCTAAGGGAGGGTCAGCATTGATCAAACTTAGAATGCTTTAAACCTGCTATATATTTTGGCACGTTTTTCTTGTCAAAAATGACTAGCTTATGCAAGCCACATTATTATACTTTGATACTGTTCTCCAAGAAACCGTATTTATAAGTATATTTTTTGGAATGGGTGTATCATGATCATTATAAAGATTAATACATTTTTTGATCACCTAGAAATGTATAAAAATAGCTAAACTGTATAAATGCATTTTTTACACTACATTTTAAATTAATCAAGCAGTGTAGTAGATTGAACATAAGTATGGTATTTGTATATAAACTTTATAATATATATATAATGGTAGACATTCTTTTTATATATTTAGAAAATAAAGTATTAGAGCATATGAAAGAATGTTTGGTCCAAGAGAACCAGTGATACTTCTTCAATTTACTAAGAAAAATATTAAATACCTGTAATGTAAACAGTCTATATTGAAAATAATTTTATGATGAGGCAAACAGAAGTCTTTGTTAACATCATTTTTTAACATTTTTTATTGATTTATAATCATTTTACAATGTTGTGTCAAATTCCAGTGTAAGGCACAATTTTTCAGTTATACATGAATATATATATACATATGTTCATTGTCACATTTTTTTCTCTGTGAGCTACCATAAGATCTTGTGTATATTTCCTTGTGCTATACAGTATAATCTTGTTTATCTATTCTACAATTTTGAAATCCCATCTATCCCTTCCCACCCTCCGCCCCCTTGGCAACCACAAGTTTGTATTCTATGTATATGAGTCTATTTCTGTTTTGTATTTATGCTGTTTTTTTTGTTTGTTTGTTTTTTGTTTTGTTTTGTTTTTAGAGTCCACATATGAGCAATCTTGTATGGTATTTTTCTTTCTCTTTCTGGCTTACTTCACTTAGAATGACATTCTCCAGGAACATCCATGTTGCTGCAAATGGCATTATGTTGTCTGTTTTTATGGCTGAGTAGTATTCCATTGTATAAATATACCACTTCTTCTTTATCCAGTCATCTGTTGATGGACATTTAGGCTGTCTCCATGTCTTTGCTATTGTAAATAGTGCTGCTATGAACACTGGGGTGCAGGTGTCATCCTGAAGTAGAGTTCCTTCTGGATATATGCCCAGGAGTGGGATTCCTGGGTCATATGGTAAGTCTATTCCTAGTCTTTTGAGGAATCTCCATACTGTTTTCCACAATGGCTGCACCAAACTGCATTCCCACCAGCAGTGTAGGAGGATGCCCCTTTCTCCACAGCCTCTCCAATACTTGTCATTTGTGGATTTTTGAATGACGGCCATTCTGACTGGTGTGAGGTGATAACTCATTGTAGTTTTGATTTCCATTTCTCTGATAATTAGTGATATTGAGCATTTTTTCATGTGCCTATTGATCATTTGTATGTCTTCCTTGGAGAATTGCTTGTTTAAGTCTAATGCCCAGTTTTGGATTGGGTTGTTTGGTTGTTTCTTATTAAGTCGTATGAGCTGCTTATATATTCTGGAGATCAAGCCTTTGTCGGTTTCATTTGCAAACATTTTCTCCCATTCCGTAGGCTGCCTTTTTGTTTTACTTATGGTTTCCTTTGCTGTGCAGAAGCTTGTAAGTTTCATTAGGTCCCATTTGTTTATTCTTGCTTTTATTTCTATTGCTTGAGTAGACTGTTCTAGGAGAACATTTTTGAGATGTATGTGAGATAATGTTTTGCCTATATTTTCCTCTAGGAAGTTAGTTTATTGTATCTTGTCTTATGTTTAAGTCTTTGATCCATTTTGATTTGATTTTTGTGTATGGTGTGAGGGAGTGTTCTAGCTTCATTGTTTTACATGCTGCTGTCCAGTTTTGCCAACACCATTTGCTGAAGAGACTGTCTTTATTCCATTGTATATTCTTGCCTCCTTTGTCAAAGATGAGTTGACCAAAAGTTTGTGGGCTCTCTATTCTGTTCCATTGGTCTATATGTCTGTTTTTGTACCAATACAATGCTGTCTTGATGACTGTAGCTCTCTAGTATTGTCTGAAGTCTGGGAGAGTTATTCCTCCAGTTTCTTTCTTTCTCTTCAGTAATGCTTTGGCAATTCTAGGTCTTTGATGGTTCCATATAAATTTTGTTATGATTTGTTCTAGTTCTGTGAAATATGTCCTGGGTAATTTGATAGGGATTGCATTCAATCTGTAGATTGCCTTGGGCAGTGTGACCATTTTAATAATATTGATTCTTCCAATCCAAGAGCATGGGATATCTTTCCATTTTTTAAAGTCTTCTTTAATTTCCCTCATCAATGGTTTATAGTTTTCTGTGTATAATTCTTTCACCTCCTTGGTTAGATTTATTCCTAGGTATTTTATTACTTTGGGTGCTATTTTAAAGGGGATTGTTTCTTTACTTTCTTCTTCTGTTGATTTATCGTTAGTGTAAAGAAATGCAACTGATTTTTGAACGTTAATCTTGTAACCTGCTACCTTGCTGAATTCTTCGAGCAGCTCTAGTAGTTTTTGTGTGGACCTTTTAGGGTCTTCTATATATAGTAACTTGTCATTGGCATATAGTGACACTTCTACCTCTTCTTTTCCAATTTGGATCCCTTTTATTTCTCTCTCTTGCCTGATTGGTATAGCTAGGACTTCCAGGACTATGTTGAATAGGAGTGGTGATAGTGGGCATCCTTGTCTTTTCCCAGATTTTAATGGGAAGCTTTTGAGTTTTTCACCATTGAGTACTATGCTGGCTATAGGTTTGTCATATATAACTTTTATGATGTCATATATAGCTTTTATGATGAAAAGAATGTATATCCTATTTTTTGGGGGGTGTAATGCTCTGAAAATATCCACCAAATCTAATTTTTCTATTGTATTATTTAGTTTCTCTGTTGCCTTATTTATTTTCTGTCTGGAAGATCTGTCTAGTGATGTTAATGCAGTGTTAAAATCTCTAACTATGATTGTATTCCCATCAATATCCCCCTTTATTTCTGTTAGTAATTGTTTTATGTATTTAGGTGCTCCTATATTGGGTACATATATATTAACGAGTGTAATATCCTCATCTTGTATTACTCCTTTAATCATTATAAAATGTCCTTCTTTATCTTCCTTTATGGCCTTTGTTTTAAAGTCTATTTTGTCTGAAATCAGTACTGCTACACCTGCTTTTTTGGCTTTTCCATTTTCATGGAATATCCTTTTCCATCCTTTCACTCTCAATCTATACGTGTCCTTTTCCCTAAAGTGGGTCTCTTGTATGCAGAATATTGAAGGTTCTTGCTTTATTATCCAGTCTGCCATTCTGTGTCTTTTGACTGGAGCATTTAGTCCATTAACATTTACAGTAATTTATGATAGATTGTGTTTATTGCTATTTTGAACTTACCTTTGCAGTTAAATTGGTATTTCCTCTTTGTTCCTTTCTTCTTCCTTTTGTGGTTTGGTAATTTTCCTTTGTATTATCATGGACTTTATTTAGTTTTTGTGACTCCCTTGTACGTTTTGGCTTGTGGTTACCCTTTTCTGTAAGTCTATTAGCCCATTACTGTATCTTGAATCCATCCTACCAAAAACAAAAAATTTTAAAAAGAAAGAAAAAAATACTCTATATTTTCTTGCTTCCCTCTCCCACTCTTAATGATTTAGATGTCTTCTTTTACAATTTCGTGTTCATTGTAATCATGAGTTATCACCTTTCCAGTTATCAGTTTCTCATTTCTGTAGCATCCTGCTGCTTTTCTATTTAGAGTAGACCTTTCAGTATTTCTTTTAGCATGGGTTTAGTGTTGCTAAACTCTTTTAGTTTTTGCTTGTCTGTGAAATTCTTTATCATTCCTTCTATCCTAAAGGACAGCCTTGCTGGATAAAGTATCCTAGGCTGCATCTTTTTTTTTTCCTTCAGGACTTTGAATATATCTTGCCACTCCCTTCTGGCCTGTAGTGTTTGTGTAGAGAAATCAGCTGAGAGCCTTATGGGTCTTCCCTTGTAACTCACTCTTTGCCTTTCTGTGGCTGCCTTTAGGATCATTTCTTTATCCTTGTCTCTGGCCATCTTGATTATGGTATGTCTTGGTGTGGGTCTTTTTGGGTTCTTCCTGTTTGGGACCCTTTGATTTTCCTGTATTTGGATATCTGATTCTTTCTTTAAGTTTGGGAAGTTTTTAGTCATTATTTGTTCAAGTGCCTTTTCAGTCCCCTTTGATCTTTCTTCCCCTTCTGGGAACCTTGTTATGCGAAGATTGGCACGCTTTATATTATCCTATAGGTCCCTTACGTTGTTTTCATTTGTTTTTATTTGTTTATCTTGCAGTTGTTCTGATTGGGTGCTTTCTATTGTCCTGTCTTCTAGGTCACTTATTCGTTCCTCTGCATTATCTAGTCTGCTTTGCACAGCCTTTAGATCAGTTCTCATCTCAGCCAATGAGTTTACCAATTCTACTTGGTTCTTTATAACTTCAATTTCATTTTTGACTTATTTTATATCTCTTAACACTATATCTCTTTTAGTTCCTTTAGTACTTTGATCACTCCTTTTTTGAAATCTTGATCTTGTAGGCTATTGATGTCTATTTCATTGATTGTTCTTTCAGGGGATTTCTCTTGTTCTTTTAATTGGGAATTGTTTCTCTGCTTCTTCATCTTGCTCATATCTCTCTGGCACTGTGGCTTATGGAGTATCAGTTATCTATTGTGGTCCTCAAAGGAGTTTATTTATTTATCTATCTAATGCCTATGTAGGAATAAAACAGATTTTTGGCATCTTTGTCTTTTGAAGAGCTCTGCAGGAGCTCTGGTTGGCTGAGTGGTTCCATGGATGTGAGTCTTGGTGTATCTGTGGGAGTGGGTGAGCTACGAGCATCCTACTACTCCGCCATCTTGGCCTCGTCCCTCCTTTGTTAACATATTCTTAAGTATTTATCTAATAGCTCCAACTTAACATTCTAAAATTGAAGTTGACTTTTCCTTAATTTCATTTTTTGAGCCATTTTTCTTCCTGTGTTATTTCAGTGAAACCATCCACAGTTTATACAGACCAGAAACCTAACTTTCACAGATGATTTCTACATTACCTTTATACCCACAGCCTAATATTTAGCAGGACATTTTGATTCTATGACCTGGACATCTCCTCAATGAATTCACAACATGGCATATCCTCTGACATTTACTTTATGACTGCCAACATCGTATATTTGACTTGTACTCATTTTAAAGTAATAAGTATGGTAGACCCCTGTTAGGCCTGCTTCAGGTTTGATGGTAAAGGAGAAAGCAGAATCCAGGAGTTGAGCAGTGTGCACACTAGACCAGGAGCAAGTCAGCACTGGATAGCCTGATGGTGGGCAGGACAGCCTGCCAATTTATCTGAACTTCTCTGTTTATTTCTCCCTACGTGCACCTGAACTGAGCAGGAAACTTGATACCTTTCTTTTGTGGGGAGCTGAGGAGTGTTTGAGAGCAGCACCAACTCACCTGTATCCTAATTTGGTATTTGAATTGCTTGTGTGCTGTTCAGTGAGAAATTTAGGGGAAATCAATCCTCACCCGTCATCGTTTTGGCCAGCCTTGCATATCAATGGTACTTGTGCAGTCTTCCCTATTTGCCAAGTCAGTATTGGAATGCATAAACCTAAGTTATTACTAAATTATCACTTAAAACTCTGAAGTGATTCCTTATATTTCACCTACATCATTACTACACATTCAGCAAAAATTGAATTGGAGAATTCTTAAAATAGTAGTCTAGAATTAAGATGAAAAACAGATATTTATAAAATAAGATACAGAAAATATAAAAAGAATTACATATCATCTTAATAATCAAGCATTGGTCATTAATTGAGTAAATGCAGCCATTTACCAGCACTTTGACTTCACAGTTTACTTCTGACTCATTTTAAACTTTATGCAAATGGAAACCTATAGAATATTCTTTTAAGTCTGGCTTCGATCACTCAACTATTCATGAGATTTATCCATTTGGTGTATATGGCTATTTTTAATTTATTTTCATTCTACACAGTACTATAAACAGTTGTATTATATGAACATATTTTAGTCATTCTACTATTGAAGATTTCATCTTTTTGTTTACTTGGTGGTTTTTAGATCTTGACTGTAACAATAGTGCTATTATGAATGTATTAGTATATATAGTATATGTCTTTTGGTGGGTTTTGGGGGAAGTGTATATAGGAAATTAAATTCTGGGTCACAGAGCATGGTACATTTAACCATGGCAAATACTTCCATGAAAACTTGTAAAGAGGTATATATCCCCTTTCACATTCACAGTCTACAGAGTCACTGTCACTCCACATTCTTACTATGCTTGGTGCTTTTAATCTTTTTAATTTTAATCATCTGGTGAGTGTAGTAGTATCAGTTTTAAGTTTATTATATATCTCTCTGATGATTAAATCAATATTTTTGTACACCTGTTATCTATGTACATATCCTCTTTTGCAAGTGTTACCCAAGTCCTGACTTCTGTTTATTGAATATTCCATCTTTTCTGTACTGATTTATAGATCTTTATATATTTTCTAACCTTTGGTTAGTTATATGCATCATACAGCTTTTCTCCCTAAATCTCTGGCAGTCACTGATCTTTTTGCCATCACTATAGTTTTGCTTATTTCAAAACATCATGTAATTGTAATCATACAATATGTATTTTTTTCTTTTCAGACTGGCATTTTTCACTTAGCAATAAACATTTAAGGTTCATTCATATCCTTATTTATTGATAGCTTATTCTTGTCACTGAGTAATATTCCATAGGATGAATATGCCACCCATTGAAGAGCATGATGTTTGCTTCATGTTTTTGGTGACTGTAAATCAAATTGTTATAAACTTTCACATGCAGGCTCTTTTGTGGGTATAAGTTTTCAAATGATTTGGGTAAAGATGAGGAGTGTGATTGCTAGGTTGTATTAGAAGATTATATTTAGCTTGGTAAGAAGCTGCCAAATTTTCTTCTAAAGTAACTCCAGCCATTTCGCATTTCACCAGCAATGAGCCAGAGCTCCACATCCAAACCAGTGATTGCTGTTTTGTTTTCTTTTTTTAATTTTAATCATCCTAATAGCTGTGTAGAAATATTGTTTAAAATATAATTTTAGTATTTTCTTGCATAAAACAAACTTGCTAAATTCAGTTATTACTTTTTAACATTTCTACTCCATATGTCCTTAATATCTATTTTTACCTCATTATTTGGAAAACAAACGAGATTTCTGGATCTGGAGTCAGGCTTATTATCACTTGACATAATAATATCACTAGTTCCCTCTGTCCATTCTTTCCCTTTTGTACAACCCAGTGAGAGCTGGATGCTTAATACAGCACATGCAAAAAGGGGTTGTTGATACCACTTATCAGGGATCCGGAAAATATGAATCTGGGAGTTTATGTAGAAGTTGCTATATATATGTTCATCTCTCCTCCTGAGAGTAAGTGAGAAATCTAATTTCCCTTAGGTAAAGGAATCTTCTCCAGGAAGAAAAAAGGAAAGTCCCTAGTCAACAACTTTTTGGAGTGTGAAAGAATGACTCCTTTCATCCCTGCCTGAAATGTAAACACATACCTGTGGGGAGATAAATCTATCCAGGTGTCTCTGGGTAATCAGTCTTTCACTTCCTAGGCTTGTCTCTGAAATGACGTATCAGATTTCTTTGCTGAGAGCATAACACCCTACCTCTACAGAAACATTACAATATTCACATTGCATTTTTCTATTAGGTCCATTTTGCACTTTCTCTTTATATAAATGCATCATCCGAGAATATTTACAATTTTATTTATTTCATTAACGTTTCTGTGTCTCATGTCTTTTTTTCCTGCCTTAGAGGACTGACTAGGACAGTTAGTACAATGTGGAATATAATCAGTGATATCAAGCCATTCTTGGTGTATTCCATTTTCAGAAGAAAAGGCTTCACCTTTTCACTGTTTAGTAGTACAGTGTTTGAGGTGATTTCTTTTGGTAGAAAACATTTCCTTCTATTTCTAGTTGCTATGAGTTTTTAACACATACAGATGTTAAATGTTTTCAAATGCCTTCCTGCGTGTATCAAATGACTGTATACTTTTTGTCTTTATTTGAATCCACTATATTGATGAACTTTTCAAGGGTGAAATCAATTCTAGACTGAACAACCATTGTTATAACTCTATTTGAATAATGCTAGATGTAATTTGGTAATATTTTATATAGGAATATTTATTTGTGTTGATGAGAATAATTGTCCTATAATTTTTCATTTTTTACAAAGTCCTTGACAGTGTTTGGAAACAAGATTATGCTGAATACATACAATGTTATGGGAAGTGGCCTCTCTTTTTATATTCCTGGAAGAGTTAAGTAACATTTTAAAAATAGTAGAAATCTACAGCAAAATTAGGTGGCATGGGAGATTTCTGTTAATATTAATTCAATGTTTAATTACTTAAATAGATACAGGGATGTTTTCATTTAATATTTCTTCAGTATTAGTTTTACAGTTCCCTTTTCTAGAAATCTATGTATTTCATCAAAATGATAAAATATTTGTTGCTATACGTCTTAGTAATATAATCACATATAGATTTAATATCTATAAAATTTATGATGGTGTGCGATTTATTACTTCTTTGTAATTGTATATGTATGCTATTCTCTATTATTTATTCAAAACTTTGTTTTTAAGTATGTTTTTGGTGAGTGTTGTCTTAGAGTTGTCATTCTAATTGGGCATTCAGAGAGCCAAATTTGCAAATTTTTTTCTATTTATTTTCTATTTTATTGTTTACTATTAAAACATTTATTAACTTCTTTAATTTTTTTCTGTTTCATTTAGTTCTCTTAATCAATATTTGGTATTTCTTAGTATTGTTTTCTTCTGACTATATAGTAATGAGAATTTTTCATAACTTCCATATAAAAGCCTTTTGTTAGAGGTAGGTATTGCAAGTATTATAGATTTTGGCTTGCTTTTTGCTTTTCTTAGGAACATCTTTTTTTGTATTTAAGTGAGATTTATTGAGATATAAATAGCATGTGATAACATTAAATCTTTCATGTGTAGGGATTGATGAGTTTCCAAAAATGTCCACAATCATGTAACTACTACCACAGTCAAGAATTAGAGTATTGCCCCTGCAGGGGTGGTTTTCTCTTTGCCCTGAGCTACCTCCAGCACCCTAGCCGTGATCTCTTTCCCTGTAATTTTCCCTTTTTTAGAATGTCAGTATTTGAGATTATACTCTATGTAGCCTTTCATTCCCTGTCTTTTTTTCACTTAATATAGTGCTTACAGTAATATTTATTCATGTTCTTGCATTTATTAGCACTTCATTCTCTTACCAATGAGGAATATTCTCATGTTTTGATTTACCACAAATTGTTTCTCCATTCTCCATTTGATGGACATTAGAGTTGTTTCTAGTTTAGGACTATTATGAATAAAGCTGCTATAAACTCCATTTGTTGAAATGTCATTTTTCCTTGAATTTTATCTTGCCAGCTACACTGAAAATTAATTGACTATATACAATTGACTATATACTCTATTTCTATACTGTCTTTTTTTCTATTGTTACATACATCTATGATTATGCAGTGCAGCACTGTCTTGATTGCTTTAACTATGTGAGTAGATTTGAATTAAAAAGAGTGAGCCCTCCAGAATTGTTCTAGCTCTTCCAATTGATTTGGCTATTTTTGGTCCTTTGCTTTCTTATATAAATTTTGGGATTAACTTTTTCAGGTTTCCAGACATCCCTGCTGAGACTTTGGCATTGTTTTGATTCTCCAGATCAGTTTGAAGACAGTTGACATCTAACTATAGTGAATATCATATTCTATGCATTTATTTCTCCATTTACTTAGGTCTTTTAAATTTTTCTCAGCAATGCTATGCTTTGTAGCTTTTGTCCTACAAATCTTCCAAACATTTTGTTTGATTTGCCTTCAACATTTCATGTTTTTATCCTGTGGTAAATGGAATATATTAAATTTTAATTTCCCACTGTTTCTTATTATCTTATAAAACTACAACTGATTTTGCTTACTGACCTTGTGTTCTGTTACTTTAATAAATGCACTTCTTAGTTCTAGCAGCATTTTAATAAATTCTCTGGAGTTTTCTATGTTGATGATTATGTAATTTGATTATATAATTTTCAAATAGATTATGATCTTCCTTTTGAATCTTCATAGATTGCATTTGTTCTTTCTTGCCTTATTGCTCTCGTTAGGTACTCCACACAATGTTTAATAGACATGATCAGTTCATCATTTGTTAAAAATTCCTGATTTTAGGGATGCTTTCTGTCTTTCATTGTTAAATATGATATTAGCTGTGATGTTTTAAAATGCCTGTAAGTTTTAGGACATTTCCTTCTATTTCTAGTTTATTGAGACAATGTCAAATATTCTATATGAAAAAATATGGAGATAATTATGATTTTGAATGATTTTTTTTCTTTTTTGCCAATACAGTTTACATTTCTTTCTGGCAGACAGTAGATGAGGGACACTACTAAATTAGATCCTATTAATCAATTCAGACTACTAGATTAGAATAATCTGGTACTGAGCTTCAGTCACTGGATGGTCTGGTTAACAGTCTTCAACAGGTATAATCCTGAATGTCTAGATTATTCACTAGGGCATTCAAGGTAGCAGACTTAAAATCTATTTTTTATTCCCAGTTATTTCATTCTGAAATATATACATACATTCTTACTTCTCTGCTTCTCACTCTTGGGATCAGCACATGGCCCCAAGGAGAAATGCAGAACCAAATACCTTGATCACCTTTTTTGGTTTCTCTTCTCGCTCAGATTTTTTAACCTTTTATGAATGCTAATTGCCTTATTAGCTTTGTGATGCTTTCAAGTAGATGAAAATATTTTGTCCTGGTTTTATCAGCAGGAAGGGTTGATCTGAAACAGCCTAGTCTGTAATTGCTAGAAAAAGAACCTAAAAATACTTTGAAAACAATATAAAGACATCTCTGTGATTAACACGGAAATTATTTGCGTTTTATTCATAATCACTATTAGGGTATTCTAACTGCAGTATTCTAACTATAGTGCCAGTCTGCAAGATACAACTTTAATTATTAATTTTCAATAGCAATTTTTAAGAAGGGTTGAAATATATAATACCCATATACACCAAATGTTTGGTATTTATTTTGCATTGAAATTTATATTATTTATATTATATAATGAAAAGTTATGTACCAGAGGAAAATAGTGAAAAAATGTGAGAAATGTGATTTTAAGTCATTCTGATACTACTAAAAGCTGAGAAAAGTTATGAAAATTAACTTATAAGATAAACAATTTACTGTGGCTTACATCCTGTATTACATTCCTAGGGCTGCTGGAGCAGATTACCACAAACTTGGTGGTTTAAAACAACAGAAATGTATTCTCTCTTGGATCTGGAGGCCAGAAGTCCAAAGTCAGTTTTGCTGAGGCCACATTCCCTCTAGAGGCTCTCGGGGAGAGTCCTTCCACTGCTTCTTGCAGCTTGTAGTAGCTGCATGTCAATTCTTTACTTGAGGCCACATCTCTCCAATCTCTTCCTCTGAGAACAAATCTCCTCTGTATGTGTCAAATTATCTCCCTCCATTTTTCTCTTCAGTGGATAAATGTGATTGCATTTAGGGACTCCCCAGATAATCCAAGACACTCTCTCCATCTCAAGATCATTATCTTAATCATATCTGAAATGTCCTTTTATCCTGTGTAAAGTCACATTCACAGCTTCCAGGAATTAGGACATGGATAGCTTTTGCAGGCCATTATTGAACATATCACACTTCCCAGTCCCTCAACTCTGCCAAAATCTAGGAAAAATAATTTAGTAATTTTACACATTAATTATACACCACCACTTTAATAGTGAGCCATGGCATTGATTTATTTCACTGTTTCTATGCTGGAAATTATGAGAGAAAATAGAACTGGAAGGAAGACACACATTGACAATATATTATCAGACTTTATCTTAATAGAGACGAAAACATGTTATAATGACTACATTTTGAAAAAACATTTAAAATGTTCTTGGGAAATACTTACTATAGACCTATGATTGTAAATAATTTTCGTTCAAAATCAACGTCCTTAGACTTATCTAGAGGACTAGATTTCCATTATCTCTCCTGTCAAGCATTTATAGATTGTGTTATCATTGAAATTTAAGAAATAGAAAGCTCCATTCAGTTCAACACTTAAATTTGAAATATTTCTCAGTTGTTCTGGTTTAGATTACTCTAAATTTTTACACTGATCTTGGAGTCATTTCTGTTATCTTCTAATCATGATATTTTATTAGTTTTATAAAATTGTGATGTATTTCAGATGCCATAAGAAAATACAGAAAACAGTAGAATTTTATATGTTACTTAAATTATTTTTAGTTTTGCCATCCTGAGTCTGATACAGTTCTCTGTCTGAGAACTGAGTATATATTGGAGAGGATCACAGAGGTGTAGGAGCAAATTAGTAAATCATTGCACTAGTGCAGGCAAGAGATAACTAAAATTCAGAAAAGTGTTGATGTGTGTACAGAAAAGGATGCACTAAAGTAATATTTATAAAATGACTTTGACAATACTTTATAATGGATTGTTTTTAGGGGATCTGATGGTATACTTGCCTATGATAGAAAACTATGGGAAAGTGTAGGATTTTTAAATGATATAAGAAGAGATTAAGATTTTATATGGAATATGCCAAAATTGGTATTTTGTTGGGAGTCTCATCGGGTGATATCAAATAGGTGGTCAGAGATCTAAGATTTGTTAGAATACCTGAGTTTGAAGCCTGACTTCACCTCTTACTATATGTAAAAGCAAGAACTAGCTTAGAATTAAAATGCAATAAATGTTACTACTTAATATGTCATGATAACAGTGTCCATGATTATGGAATGAACATTTCACTTTTCACTAAAAAAAATAGCCTCATGTCAAAATGAGCAGTAAGTGTTTAAGTTCCCATGAAAAAAATGTAGTATTAATCTTCAAATTATATCAATCATATCGGTATGATAGCAATCATATATCAATATATTAGTTACTCTTTTGTTACTTATGAGACTTTTCTGGATCCTAGCAAGGCAGTTTTAGTGTTAAATGTATACATATAGTTATAAAAATGTACTTTGCACATTATATTGTTCTACAATTTCCTTTTCTCTTTTCTATTTTTATTGATGTAGAGGAATTTTTAATTTAACTCTCAATATGTTTCTTATATATACATAAACATGTATGTACATATAATTTTAAAAATTGCTTTATGCAGATATTTAGTATGGTTTCTAGTAGATAATTTTTCATCAAGTTAAAGAAATTGCTTTATTGATTTCTTCAAAAGAATTTCATCACAGTAAGTGTTGAAGAGTATGAAATATATTTATTTCATTTATTTAAGTGACCACCATTTTTCTCCTTTAATTTGTTAATTCATCAACTACAGTAATGTTTCTAGTGTTGATAAAATTTTATATTCATATTCTGATCTCTACTACAGCTTTATGTATTATTCCATCACTCACTATTTAACACTATTGAGCTAAATTGCTAAATTTGTTGTTACTTACTTTTGCATTTATTTTGTATCACCTAAAAAATATTTTCCTCTTTTGTATAGATTTTGTTTAGATTCAGTGTCAGGGTTATCTTAGACTCTTTCCATTATTTGGCACATACTTTGGGAAGTGATTTGTTTTAGTTATCTAGCTCTACTTTTCTACAATATAAAATTTCTTATAAAAGATGATGAAATACTCTCACCTACTTTTAACAGCTCTTCTATTTCTATGATTATGCTCATTTCCTCCTTCCTTTTGGACTTCTCTCCCTCCCATCGTTCTCTTCTTCCTCTTCTTGCTCCTCCTCCTCCTTTTCCCCTTCTGCCTCATCTCTCCCTCCTCCTCCTCTTACACCTCCTTCTTTTTCTCTTCCTCCCCTCTGCCTCTCTCCCTCCTTCTCCTTCTCTTCCTGTTCTTCCTTCTGCTCCAACTCCTTCACCTCCTCCTTGTCTATCTCTTCCTCTCCTCTTCTCCTTCTCATTCTATCATGTTTTCTTCTTCTGTCTCCTCTTCCTCCTCTTTCCCCTCCTCCTTTTTCTTGAGCAAATACCTCCCTTTCCGGGGTAGATAAATCTTCTGCCCCTGTTGAGTCACTCCCCTTCTCGACCCAAGGCCCAATACTTTCTCCCAGATATTTTTTGAAAATTTTCACTGTATGATTTAGTATTCATGATTTTAATAAATTATTTTTTGATATTATCTTTGGCATATACAGTAGACTATTACTTTACTATTGGCTTTTGACATGAGTCTCTTTTCCTCCTTCTCCTCATTTAATTTTCAAGCCATTCCACAGTTTTCTGTCTGATGATAGCCTTTAACCTAAATTTGAGTGGAGCCATGAATTTTGTTATGCATGTATATATCAACTTATTCTATCACTATATGTTGTCTTTGTGTCTGACGTTTTGCACCTACAGTTGAAATACTTCTACAAAACACACACACAAAAATTAAAAATTCCCCCCCAAATTAAAAATCCCATGAATTGATATATGATCCATGCATATTATGTCTATTTTAGTCTGAGTTTAAATTTACATCATAAAATGACTCTTTCTAAATCTCTAATAACTTAATACATGTAATTAAGCTATTTTATATAATAGAAATATATGAAAGGCCAAATGATATGTCAGTTTTCACTTGTTTATAAAGATACAGAGATATCATGTTAGATATTTTGACTTTAAAATAGCATACAATTGATTTATTTTTCTATTTCACTTGGATTTGCAAGCATAAAATATTTTAATAAATATTAAAAATTGATAGATTGTCAAACTGTATTCAATCAGTGAAAAGAAGTTGAAGAAAAATGTAAAGACATGGCAGGTTATTGAAGACAATTACAATTAAACAAACCAGAGTGTTTGGATTGCATCTATGTCTCAAACAATAGAATTGTCACTTTTAATTTCTCTCTGGAAAGTTAAGCAAGCTCTGTAAATAAATAACTACCAGCAAAGATAATTTTCCTCTCCTGTGGTCCATGGTATATTCAGTTATTACATAAGATCAACAAGTACTCCGTTACGTACCCACCAAAGGAGACAGAGTACTTAAGTTTAAAGTAATGAAATTTACACAATAGTATTTAATGTAAATATGTTATGTGCCTAGCCCCTCTGTGTCACCTGGGGAAAGCTACTTATCCATGCTTTTTAAATGTCAAAAAATAATTTGTTAAGGTCATGGAATTTCAAACTGTCTAAAAATGGAGCTTTATAGTACCCAATATTTTCACATTTTAGGCAAATATATATAAATAAATAACATGATTACATATGATAGTAAATTTTATTTTACATTATCCATTATTATTGAAATGATGTGTTTGCAGATTTTGATTTCGTCGAGCACAGTTGTTAATGCTACTCTCCTTTTCAACCCAGTTTGAAATGGTTAAAAATGTAACTTTAGAAACAGTAGTAATAATGTGATGACCTTGATTTTATTATTGTGCAAAGATCTATGCTTTACTAATTTTATGTGTAACATATAAAGTGGTGTTTGTGCACCACATAAAATAAATGCACTTAGAGATCTTTAGCTAAGTAAGTTAACAGAAACTCTAAATTCAATTCAGAGCAAATCTAAAACCAATAAAATAGATCTGCAGTCCATTCCAGGTAAAGTTCTGTTGACAGATACTTAGTGACTTGTGAACAAGCTAAAATAAGTGCCCTTCATTAAAGACATGGATAAACAATGGCTTAAACAATCCTAAGACACATAAAAGCCCCACTGAAGGCACGAGAGGGTTGTACGTATTGAATTTTAATCGACTGGGGATCAGTCATGTCCTGAAGGACTTAGACCTTGAAGCCTTCAGCTGTAGAAATACCTGAGCCCACTTGTTCTTTCCATTTTGCTGTAGGACTTATCTTTCACACATTTCGGTTCTTTCAGAAAAATTTGGTAGAAGAAAATGATGAAATTTTTATTATTTTCTAATCATTTGGCATTACTTTCCTATAGGAGGAAATATGCCTTTTATATTTTGACTGATTTCTGTCAATGTTCTGTATTTCTGGAAAATAAACTACAACATTTAAAACTGTGGTTGATATTTGTGCCAGTCATATGTAAATATGTCATTTATTTTTCAAGAAATATTTTCTAATTATCCATGATGTAATATTCTTCTTCATATTTCTTTTATGTTTAAATTATAATTTAAATATAAATAAGTCATATCAAGAAATAAATTTTATGCAGTGACCTATTGTGTAGGTCATTAGCATGGTGTGAAGCCAATAGCCCCCAGGCCAGGGCATTATAAATGCAGAACTTTGCCTTCCAATACCAGTGAATCTGTATGTGTTACTGATATACGTTTAGTTTTAGATTCCTGAATGCAGTATCTTTAATGATAAATAGCATACAGCTATTAGAGTACGCATAAATTAAATTTTCTTTTCCCCTAGAGATAACTCACTTCAAAAAGAGGTATTATTTTTCTTAACATGAATATTTTAATCCCCAATCCTGTGATGTTGTTAATGAAATAGATTCATAAATCTTCAGAGTTAAATTAAGAATAAGCAGTTTCAGATTTAGGAAAATTTCTCAGTTGTTAGCATTTTGTCTTCAGTAGGCCATCACACATTTTGTTTATTAGTTCTTTCATGATGACACCCAGGTTGGCTACATGCCTCCCTTCATTGAGGATAACACATAATGAACATTCTTGAAAATGTACTCCTACAGATATTTGTGATAATTTCTTTGAGATGCATATTCAAGAGTGGGATGTTTGGTTCATTAGTCAGACAAATATTTATTTCCACTAAATACTGTCTGTTTTCCATAAAACACCAAATAGTTTGCACTACTGCCTACAATACTTAAAAATTCTTATGTTATCACATTCTTAGTAACATGATTTAATATATATTTTTCTTAGTTTTGTCATTTTATGGACATGATTATAATCATATCTAATCTCATCGTTAAAGTCTAATATTTTAAAATACCTAGTAGGCACAGTTGTCTGTACATTTCTGTTTCAGAGTTTAATTTGTTTCTACACATATATCCAATATGAATTATCAAGTGAATTTGAAGAGTTCCTTGAAAGATAAAGAAATGAGAATTTTTATTGGGATCTTAGTGAATTGGTAGGTCTTGGGGTAGAACTTATTTTTTGTTGTATTCTCCTATTGATAACCATGGGATATTTCTTTATTCAAGTATTATTTTATGTCATTACATGCATTCCAAATTCTTCTACATAAAGACCATATGCATTCTTTTAGATTAATTCCTTCACATTTTATAGTTTAAACCACTGCTTTGAATAGTAATTTTTCTGTGATTTGACCCATGTTTGCTGTTAATTTTTAACAGGTATTTTTATATTTGGCAATGATGTTGAATTCAGTTCATTCTGATAACTTGTCTATTTCTTCATGGCATTTTTTTTGTTGATGGTCATGTTATCTACAGATACGGTATTTTGATTCCTTCTCTTCCAATTCCTTTGTCTTTTACTTACCTAAGGCATTAGCTGGGACATGCAATCATATGTATTTTCCAAGCCTTTTCTCTTAGAATAATTAGGTTAAAAAAAGATGATGCAGTCTTCTGTGTAGAAAAAGAAATGGACAACACATACAAGCACAAAATGGTAGCTGGTAGTACCAATTTTTAGTGTATATACATGTATATAAGCTCAGATAATTTCTCCATTTTTACTAAGTGTTAGCCTCTCATGCATTATTATCTTTCTCTTTTTGTCTACCCACCATTCCCACTTCAGAGGCATCTGTTATCATCCAATTTCCGAGACTTTTTGAGGTTCTCCCAGGTACATCGATTTTCATCTGAGCTTCCTCCATCGGTAGTTACAATTTTAGCTTTAATTGAAACATTTAGACATTTTCTAATTACTTCTCTGCTTATAACTTCAAAATAAACTTACTCTCTTCTGTCCCATCATTTTTGACCTTGAAGGTAAAAACAAATAAGGGATTTTGACTTTTAATGATTCATAATAGAGCAAATGTAACTTGTTTTCAATTCACATTTAGAATAGAAATTTACTAGACCTTTGTCCTAGATTTTCTTACATGACCAGCATCAGTAATTAAGCGGACAAATGATCACTGAGACCCTACACATCACCTGTTGAAATCATGGTACAATGCTTAAAATGGAGATTACATACAGTTACAGGGCAGTTGTTTTAAATATACTAACAAATGCAAGCTAGGGATTCATATAATTGCTCACTCCTGTAATATCAAGACTCCGTACTCCTAGCACAGAGTTTAGAAGTGGATATGAAAAAAAAATCAAAATAAAATATAATGCAAATATGTAGTTATACATACATATGTGTGCATTGTATGTGTACTTTTTATATAAAACATTAAAAATGAAATAAAGCAGAAAGATGACTGATTGTATGATAGAGCCTGGATTGAAGAGTAATAGGATATAATTTAGATGGACCATTTGTTTTTACTAATATTTGATATGTAAAATGCCTTCCTTGATGCCTTTAAGAATCAATCTTTTAGTGTTGGGTTTAATCTCATGTAATATTCTTATGCAAAAAATGCATTCTATTTGTAGGCCACTATTCTGAAAAAAATTAGAAAATGAACATCACTCTCTAATTTTCCTTAAATTTTCATTAATTTAACAACTCTTCCTTAAATCTTAATTCTCCACCTAGTACTTTATCTGAGACATTGTTTTATTATCTTATGTTTCCATTTAGTAGTGTGTCTATACTGCTTGTCTTTGCAATTGAGTAATTTATTGTTTAGCTCACATATTTAGAACTGAATCATGTGCTCTAGTTGCTTATTAGAAGTGCCCAGTCTTGCCTGAAATTTATTTAAATTGGAATTATCCAATCTTTCGGGAATAGCCATGGTGTTTAGCTTATTCTGTTTTTGGAAAATTTTATTTATGTCATTTTTTCCTGTGATTTTCCATATACTTGACTAGCAAAAATGCACAAAAATAGAGAGAGGAGGTTCTCCATTGTTTACTTAGAGGTTAGACTCAGAAGCTAATTTACAATACTAGTACCAGTAATTTCAACATTTAAAAAAATTGCAGTAGCAATACTTCTGTATATTTTTAAAACAGCATGCAGCTCTTTAAATAAATGAAGCACATAATTCTTTTATTCTCCAAGAGAAATATAGTATGTTTTTATCTAAGGTAATAAAACATATTACTGGCAACTCATGGCATTAGTAAGTATTGCTCTCTCAAGTAAACAATTCAGCTTTTGTATTGTCTTCAATGCAGAGTATCATAGTTAAGTGCTATCATTAATAGGAATTTGGACATTAAAAGTATCTATCACACAGAACAGCACTCTCAATTATATTTCTGTTACGTTTTTAATGGAGATCTACTTCCTAAAATGGAAGTAGGTACCTAGGTTTATTTAATTTGTTTTCTACATATAACAAGATAGTTCTTTTTTCAAAATCAGATTAAAATTTGTTCCCAGAACACAGTGGTCATGGTTTAGATTTGTCATTAAAGTGACTGAATCAAAGTTGACTTTGTAAGAAAAATGTAATGACTTTAATGTTTCTATTGGAGACAAACTTAGTGTTTGAATGTCACTAATGTTTCCTGCAATATAGTAAGTAATGTCAGAGAAGCAAACAGTTGAAATAATTTTTACATGGAGCCTTTTGGAAAAATGGCCTTTCCTCCTACAACTTAACAAACAGCAACAAAAATGTTGCAGAACAATATAGACATTGGAAAACACCAGGGATTTGTAAGCTAATGTTTATATCCTGACTCTTCAATTTACTTGTATTGGTTTAGTGATGCACTTTTCCTATATGAGTATAGTAAGGGTTTGTTAATAATTCAAAAATATTTTATCAGTAAAATTTTCTGATCCGTTCTGGCACATTTTAGGGCATTTCAGTAGAGTTCACCTATCCAGAACTAAGGAGCACACTTCTACAAGAAAAAAAAAAAGATTCTGACAATTTTTTATGATAGCAGTTGTAAGTAATAATAAGCATTATTTTCGCCTTCAAACCTAGCCAAGGTAAAGGATGCTGATGAAAATGTATACAAGCATAAATAATTACATGCTTATCTGTCTATTTAGGGACATTTAGAAAAATATGATTAAGGGAATGTGAGCAAAAGCTCAAGACTGCAGGACCCATTTGACTCATGAAAAAATTATTTCCTTTGAGAACATTATTGCCTTTGTTTGGTCATGTTTCTAGCTATTCAGTTTATCGTACCAACATTTTCTACCAGGCTCGTATAATTGAGTCCTGAAATCTCCTGTGGTCCCTCAGATTCAAGACACATAGGGTACCTACTGGATTCCAGAAATAAAGAAAAACACTCTCTAGATAGTATAATCTATTGAGACAACATTCGAATGTGAAAAACTCTCTTCCAAGGATTTGCAAGTCTTGCATCAATTTGACAAATGAAAATTATATCACCATGCAATCCAATTCAATCTAATTATAATTACTATTCAGAATAAGTCTGCTGTGTTCTCATTATCCTGAGTCCTCTCTGATTCTATTCCATATCCTCCCCAATATTTCTATTTGAATTTGTAAATTCTGCTACAATGTTAATAACTCGATTGCATCCACATTTTCATTCACATATTAACTGAAACTCTTCTAGTCTTGAGATGCCACTTCTTCTGCTGTCTTCTTAACGTTTAAGTTCTTTCCTCTTGATGGTATGAGTTGAAGATGATCTTACACTGCACTTCCAAATCATCACTCTTCACCTTCATATAAAACCTTCACTCTTTTGGGGCACATATAATCCCACTTCATCACCCTTTGTACATATATCTTATCATGTAGAAACCAGTCCCATCAAAAGCTTTAATAACCAACTAAAAGTATAATTTTCTAACTCCAAATCATGTCATTAAGATAAAAATTGACATTGTCAAATATGAGATAGCCCAAAATCTCAACCTTTAATTCTTTAATTACCTTAACAGTGAGACCATTTTCTACACTATTTCATGAGCCCCTTCAGTGTCTTGTCAGCACCAAGTAATTGCTTTATCTTTGAGATCCCTGTATTCAGTCATCCTCCTCTGACCGCAGCTTTCTGTACTTCAGATCACTCCTGCATGTTCTCTCAACAATAACAACCACACATAACAAACACATACCTTAGGTCCTAGCCGTTGTTCTAAGCTTTTCTTAGGTCCCAGACATTGTTCATAGGTCTTAGCCATTGTTCCAAGTGCTTTCTAATATTAACTTATTTCATTCTCAAACACCATCATGAGATAGGTACTATTACTATGGTCACTTAAAACTTAAGGACTGAGACAAAGAAAATTTTGTTTTGTTTTGTTTCTGTTTTGTTCCTTCCTGTAATTAGTAAAAAATACATATGGTTAACTTTCTGTATCCATGAGTTCTGTATCCTGAATTCAAGCAACTTCCAATCAAAAAGTTTTTTTAAAAAAATTCCAGAAAGTTCTAAAAAAGCAAAACTTGAATTTGCTGTACTCTAGCAATTGTTTACATAGCTTTTACGTTTATAAACAACTATTTTCATAACATTTACGTTGTATTAGATGTTTTAAACACTCTAGAGATGATTTAAAGCATATGGGAGGATATGCGTAAGTTTTATGCAAATAATATGCCATTTTATATAAGCAACCTAAGACTCTGTGGATTTGGTATCTTCAGGGGTCCTGGAACAAACCCTTCTGTGGATACTGGTATGTGTGATATAAATCTAATATACACAATATATTTTTTTCCTTCTCCAACTGTTAGCTAATATTATGTAGATTTATTTTGGTTATTTTAAAATATAATTTACTTTTATTATTTCTCAGAGATTAAGGGTATTCACATAAGGAAATTTAGATAATCATATTTTTTCTTGAATGATTATAATTGTTATTTATCAAATACAGTGGTGATGTCACAAGTAGTGTGGTCATTCCTGTCACTCTTGAATATTCCTGTTTGTACACATTTTCAACCAGACAGTTAATTTCCTTCTTAAGTTAAATTTCTCTGGCTGTGATATTTTTGAAAGATGAAAATGTGTAAGACAGCTTACTAACTACTATCTACCTACCTACCTACTTAGTGCTTCACTTTATAAACATACAAATCACTAGAATTTTAGCTTGTCTTTCTTTCTGATCAGCTCCACTGAAATCCGACAGTGAGTTTGACACTGTAAAATCCTGCCTGTACACTTAGGTTTCAGCTCAGTTATAAACTAGACTATGCCTTCTGCTGGTGTAGAGGCTGTTGTGCAGCATAAGACTCTGGGGAACATTATCCTTAAAATCAGTGAATTGACTTCTTGTGACTTGTAATGTCTATCCAGCCAAGTATTATTTGTTCCACTGGGACAAACTAAGGGAAAACACTGCAAAAATGAAACTCACATGTGACTCCAAATCTAATTTTAAGAAATAGTTGCAGCTTCTCCTCCATCAAAACTCTATTCAGCATTAAAGCAAAATTACCTGGTTTGAGCAGTTGTTTTCTCCTTCAAGGCAAAAATACTAATGAGAATGAAGTGTTTTAATAACAAATAAATGATTGTATCACCAAAAAAGATACAAACACAGAGCTTTCAGCCTCCAGAAAGAAAAATAATGAAGTAGAATATGTGAATAATTGTTTCTCTTTAGTATATGCAGAGCAAATTGTTTTCCCAATGAATATTTGAAGAGAGAAGACATGTAGTACATTAGCTGTTGATTCTCATAATGCTATTGGCTCTAGAACACAAATAAACATATTAAGGAACTGAACGTGTCAGGGGCTTCTTGTCATTTGTGCATTGTGAAGGTCATTCACAATGAAAGGCATTAAGTTGAATTGTGTAAAACATATTTCTTAAATTTTATTTATAAATAAAAATTGCTTCATATGTTATTATTCAAACTAATAATTACCCAGATTAAGTCCAGATAAGTCCAGATTAAGTCTTTTGGAAATAAACCTCTACAGGGAATCATAATATTAATGAATGAATTTTAATTGTTTGATTTCCAGAAAGTGGCATTAATCACTCAGGAAGGCTAGGTTTTTATCAAAATGCATAATAGATTTTGGGACAATCATACCTTATGTTTGAATGCATATGTAGAATAATAATAATAATAAAATAGAAAATAAAATTGAGGATTCAGTATATAACATGAACTATCTTAAATATGTCTCTGTAATGAAGAGATACTGTTAGTCCATTTTTCCTGAGGAAACTGGAAGATGGGAGCATCCAAGTGAAAAAGTCATATTGCTGGCACCACATTACAGTGCCCATTGCAGTGCTACAGTACAAATCCATGTTTGAATGACTTCAAAGCCTGGAAACATAAACGCTGATTTATAGCACATTTTAATTGACTATAAAAATTAGTTTACATTGTGAACATATCTACAATTTAAATATCTTAGAATTATTTTAATCAAACTTAAAAAAAAATTCCTGGTTAGATTTCACTTTAATAGTTGTCTTCTTTCCTTCTATTGTAAGAAAAACAAAAAAATTTTACAGATGTATTTTTATTGACAGTAGTATATGCATTATTTAATGAAGAACCTCTTGTTATAAAAATGAACTTTGAAATATCTGGTTTAAGTATTATATGTGATACTTAACTTAACAAAACCCTCCTGAAACAAGGGGCGTTTCAAAGAATATTACTCACATGCCTTGCTCGAAGAATTCTAAAGAAATTGTTCTGCAGAACTTTCAAAGGCACATTCCTGAAAAAAATAGTTCTGTAGATAAACAAAATAATGGAAAGTAAAGAAGAGTATTTTCTGGCTTTTCGTAAGATGAGGTTTTTTTTTGTTTTTTTTTTTTTTTTGATAATAGCTTTGTTGACATATAGTTCACATGTAGTACAGTTCACCCATTTAAAGTCTACAGTTCCGGAGTATACTCACAGGTTTGTGCAGCCGTGACCACAATCCATTTAAGATGTTTTTGTCACCTCAAAAAGAATTCCTGGACTCTCTAGCTACCACCCCTTCACCGCATTCCCCACTCAGTCCTAAGCAATCACCAGTCTACTTCCTGTCTCTTTAGATTTGCCTTTCCTGTGCATTTCATTTGAATGGGATTGTATAATATCTGGTCTTCTGTGACTGTTTTCTTTCGCTTAACGTAATGCTATGAAAGTCCATCCATGTCTTAGGATGTATCAGTACTTTGCTCATTTTTGTGGATGAATAATATTCTAGTGTATAGATATGCTAACCTTTATTCATCTGTTCTTCACTTGATGGGTATTTGTGTTGTTTTCAACTTTTGGGTGCAAGTTTTTGTGTGGAAATACCTCTTTTATTTCTCTTGAGTATTTACCTAGGAGTGGAATTTCTGGGTCAAAAGTTAACTGTATGTTTGGCATGTTGAGGAGCTTCCAGCTGTGTTCCAGAAATTAGTTTTATATTTTATATTCCCACCACCAGTGTATCAAGGTTCTGTTTTATCTATATCCTCAATGACACTGTCTTTTTTATGATGGACATCCTAGTGGGCTTGAAGTTGTACCTCACTGTGCTTTTGAATTGTGTTACACTGATAACAAACATTGTTGAACTCCTTTTCACGAGGTTGTTGGCCATTTGTATATCTTCTTTGGAGAAAACTCTGTTCAAACATTGCTTTTTTTAGTTAGGTTATTTGTCTTTTTATGAATCAGTTGTAGGAGGTCTTTATATAGTATATATACAATTCTTTTATCATATCTGTGATTTGTGAATATTTTATCCCATTCTGTAGGTTGTCTTTTCAGTTTCTTAATAGTGCCTTTGAGGAAAAGGTTTTAATTTTGATGAAAGTCCAATTTATCTATCTTTGCATCAATATGTAAATATCAAATGTTTCTATATACTAAAACTAAACTGTACTGGAAATGGAAATATTATAAATACCATTTTAAATAGGATCTAAATATGAAATACTTAGGGATAAATATGATAAAATACATGCAAGCACAACTGAAACCTCTAAACCATTGTAGTTAAATTTTAAAGGACCAAGTAAGTAAAAAGATATTTCTTCTTCAAGAATTGAAAGATTCTATGCTGCTAACAAAACAATTCTCAATTATTTTAAAGTAAAAGAAACAATTAGCAAAATTTTCACAGGATTTTTTGTAGAAATTGACAAGGCAGTTCCAGAATTTGAGGGGACAATTCAAAGAAACAAGAATAGCCAAAACAATATGAACAAAGAAAAATGAAGTGATTCACTTTCAGAATGTTTTACAAAGCTACAGTAATCAAGGGGGTGAGACTGTACTGGCATAAATGGTGATAAATAGATCAATAGCATAGAAGAAAAGGCCAGTCAATAGATTGACTCAGGTAGAGTTAATTGATTTTCAACAAGCAAAAGCAATTTAATGATGAAAGATTAAACTTCAGTACAACACTAGAACTATTGAAAATCTATATGCAGAAAAGTGAACTTTCATTCCTACTATGAACTATACACAAAATTAAATTGAAATAGACCATGGACATAAGTGTGAGACAAAACTTCTGCAAGAAAACATAGGATGCAACTTCATGATTTGGAATCAAGTAAAGACTATTGCAAACATAGGGCAGCAGAGTGATTATGTTGGGTCATATGGTATATATATGTGTATATGTATTTATTTTTTTAGAAACTTCACTGTCAACAAACAGATTACAGTTTTGTTGTATATGCAAAAAAACCCCAGAGCTTATCACGTTTTAGAACACATAAGAAAGAAGGATTTGGGACTTTAGCTGGTGTTAATGGAATCTAAAAGTGAATTTCTAGGTAATTGAAATTATTACATTATTGGTTATTCAAATCTAATGGTATCCTTTTTATGTATTTGAATATTCTTTAGTGGCTTGCAAAATTTACATATAATTTGTTTACTGTAATAAAAAGGTATATGTACTTTCTTGAAGTTATATCAATGTTTATACCTACTATCAGGTAGGAATACCAGATAACATATCTTCTTATATTACATTTGATAAGTTCCTGTGCTACTTATTTAAGATTACTTTATTTTTTTTTACCCTGACTGCTACTAATATTTTCTCTTAGTATTGTATTTTTTCTATTTTATAATATGTTTAGGTGTGGCTTTTAAATTTTAAGTTTTCTTTTTTCTCCTTTGATTAGTGCATTTTATTTTTCTGTAAGAATTATTAGCTCCTTTTCTTTAAATTTCTCTTTCTCTTTCCTTCTCCATCTGAATCATTGATTCTCAGTGTATTAAGCCCTCTCTTCCCCTTTTTAGCAGTATTTCTTTTCATTTATATATCCTGAAAATGTAGGTCTTTATATTCTGGTTAAGTTTTGAACCATTTTATAGTAATTTAATTTTATTGTTATTCAGCAATAATATGTCTTATATTTATTCAGTTACTCTTCAATTCATAGTAAATTAAATGTTTTTCTTCAATTGTAGATGTTTTCTTTTTTTTTATCAGATCTGCTGATCATCTTCCATTTTTCTTGTTCTCTGAAGATATTGAAGCTTGGTTTTTGTTTCTTTATTCAGGTTAAGCATAGTCATTTTAGCTTCTCTTTCTCTCTTTCCTTTTTTTTTTTTTTGTTTTGATTGAACAATTCTGTTTATGTGAATTTAAGGAAAGACAAAATTAATCTATGTTGATGGAAATCATAACAGTGGTTATCTGAGTTGGATCAGGGATGGCTACTGGCAAAAATACAAGTAAAAGGACATTTTCTACAGCGATGTAAATCCTCTACGTTTTGACTGAGGTAGTGTTTTTACAGGTCTGTGGACCCTTTGTTTCCCCACTCCCTTTCTGTTGTTTCTACTCTGTAGTGTATTGGTTCATTATGTGTTTGATTACTTTTTATCATTTACTGGTGAAAAAGATTTGGAGAATTATATGAGCCTAGGAGGAAGGTGTGTTCCTCTAGAAAGGATTTGAACTTGCTTTTAACAGATACTGCAGGCACCAGAAATCCAAGAGAACTTTAAACTGTAATTATGTGAGTGTTTTCAACAATAAATTTGGCCAAAAATGCCATGTTTGCTTTGTATTTTCAGATTCAAAGGTCTTGCTCCACTTGCCTTCCTTGCTCAATGTCAAGCAATCTTGCTGTTCCTGATATGGGATTAGGGGTCTTGGGTTTACCCCTGGTTCCCTCTTCTGTGACCAGTGTAGCCTTTATATCCCCAGCACTGATGGACCCCTTCTTGAGTGGACCGTTAGCTTATCTTTCTATCGGTTGTATGCCAGGAGGCCATGACACACTGCCTTACCAAGGTGACCAAACATTCTCAAGCAAAAGCAACTTTATTCCTTATTTTATCGATCTGTGTTCACATCTGCAGTTCAAATTTGTTCATAAAGTTTTTCAGGCTTTTAGAAATACGTTTTGTTATATTTCCCCAGCATTTTTATATGCTCCTGACAGCTTAACATGTCATATTAAAAGAAATGCAAAGCACATGTATTTTATCATTGCTTTTTTTGTTTACCCGGCTAATTCACTTTGACAGGTACTTATGCATATATGCAGCTTTTAATCTTATTTTACATGGTTATGTTCCTAAGATTTATCTAAAGTTTTTCAAGTATGTGGGTACAAGCTAATACTTGTACTGCAACAATCTGAATAGTAAAACATATCCAAAATTGTTTTAAGAGAAAAATTCTGATTTATAAGTTCCAAAGCATAGATAATATTCAGTTTCCAAGAAAAAATAAGTAATTATTGCACAGTAAAACAGCTTAACCTATGACTGACTGTCTCGTTTTCAGTGTTTCTCCTTTGTATTAATTTTTGTGTTTATTTGTTGTTTGTTTATAAATGTGGCCTTAGTTTACAGAATTCTAGATTAAAAAATAGTTTCCGTCCCCAAAAATAACTATTTGGAAATTTTATGATAGGTGGACAGGATTTTGCAGGAACCAAAGGAAAACCACATATCTTTGAAAATTTATTGACAGGGCCTGGAGGCAAATGTAAGTTAAGTGATTTGTGGGAAAACAAATGGTGGCGTTGCAAAAGGGAAAATAATTTACAAGTCTTGGGGCTTTACTGCACATAAGTTGAGGTAAATTTAAATCAAACTTTAACATGTTAAAAATAGTTCACCAAATAGTAAGCAGTTTCTGAGGAAGAAAGTTAAATTTTCCTGAAATGATATAAAAGTTGTTCATCTTAAACCAGTTAATTTGAAGACATGAATGTTTTATGAATTATATATTGCAATTTTGCCAAGCGTGAATACATTCATACCTTAAGTCAGAACAAAAATGTGAAATTGTTATTTATTGAGTGCTACTGAATTTATTAGAAGTTAATCCCACTTTTTGCTTTTTTATTCTTTTTTGAGCATGTACTTTTTTTCCATATCTAGTTATCCTATAAAATAAGAAAGCTAAAGTCACAGTAAAAATAGCTTAAAGAATATCTGAAGTTTTTTTTTTTTTTTATTTCACATCTAAACCAAGGCAGACCAAGATGATAAATCTTCACTTACGGTAAAGAGAGAGCAGTTGCTATAACTTAATTATCTTGCCCTTCACACCAGCAGCCTTAATTAGGGTGCTGCTAATTGATGTATTCTTCCAGAGGGCTAAACTGAATTAACTTCTTTGAATTTGACCTGAAAGGATATGTCATGAACTCTGTAATTTTGAGAACTTGAGAGGCTCAGTTTTAAATTTCAATATCATCTTTAAACATTTTTAAAAAATAAAAATGCAAATTTCCCAGTTTATAAAATGTGAGGGCATTTCTTCAATAACCCAACTCTTGTCTTCTTTAATGAATGAAATATAGTCTCATTAACTGTAAATTTTTTAGTATTTTCAAAGTTTAACATACTGTAAGTATACTGAAATAAGTTAATATAAACTCTAACATGTATTTGCATTAAATTATATAAATCTGCTAAATAAATTCCAGTATATCACATTAAATCCTACTTAGAAAATTCTAAAATTATATTTTAAGTATTATTTATTAAATAGAAGCCTTATTTTGATACAATTAAACATCTCATGAGAAAGGAAGTAATTTAAAATCCATCAAATTATGTAAGCATCAGATTTCACAATGCCTGGAATCCCATTTTCTGTCTTTCATAATATGTGGTGGTTGTAATTAGTAGATAGGATAAACTTTACATGTTTATAGGGGATATCTGGTCTTAATCAGCCATCTACTTTTAAAAAATTATTCAAGACTATAAAGAAATACCTGGCACACAGAACCAATCTCATTAATATATTTTAACATCATAAATGCCTTTTAAAACAGCCTCACCAAGGAATAGGTTCATATATGTAAGTATATATAATATACATTTAGCTACATATATGTTAATATATAACATACGAACATCTATCTATCCAACTATCTTTCATCTGCTCTTTTTCTGGTTGCAAAATAATTCTATGAAAGGAGGATAAAAGGTACTTTGTCTTGTGCTACATTTTATTGGTTTTATTAAATAATTCGGACATGATTTTAGAGTAGATGAAATTTAGAACTAAAACCATCACGATTCTATTTGAATAAAGAACATTACTTAGGAAGCTCAGTGAATTTAATTACACTGTTCTTCTCAGCCCCTGAAAAGTGCTGCAGCAAAATAATATGAACAACCCATTACTGATCCCCCAATAACTCTAATCTGCATATCTCAATAGATGCATATTTTATACCTTAAATCTTTAAGAGGCTGCATAGAGTCCATACATATTCAACTTTAAATAAAAAATAGTTGGAAAACTAAAAGTGCTTCACAAGTAAATGTTTTTTTCCTGCAACAATGTAAATTTAAAGTTCTAGTTTTGTTGTGCCGATAGAAATATTTATATTTCTGTAATTATTCAAGAGTATTGCCAGTGATAAGATTCCCAGATTGTTAAGGATGAGAATAGATTTTTAATGAATAGGGAGCATCCCTTTTATAATTACAGTATGTGAAGTTTCAGCAAATTGAAGCTGGATTACATGAACCATATTTTCCCACAATGAAAACACAATCGTGTATTGTATAAATCTTCTATTATATAAACATTTTCATATTTTTAAAGGACTGCATAGATTTTATACAGACTAAAAAATAATGTACTTAGAAGCCTTTTGAAGTAGCTGAATTTATCAAACAATAGTTCTAATTTTATAACTGAATAATAATTAATGTGAAATGTTTAAAAAGCCCTCTGATCATTTTTATTTGCTCCCAAATATTATCCAATATTTGAAGGGAAATAATCGATTATAGACCAACAATAATATTAAAACTCACGCTTTCAATGACATTACATTATAAATACAAGCAACTTTGGCAGGAAGTAAATGGCATACTGAAATGGAATTACTGAGGAGAATTTAATGAAGAGGCTATTTATGTAACAGTGAGCTGGGTTAAGAAAAAACCAACAAGGAATACTTCCCAGGGTGCATCTTCCAGTGGGAAGTCATTACTACCCCCAGGCCTGAAGTGAGTGTTAGCAGAACCAGGAATGACTTGCAGTTAGTCTGGCTAGTGTGCTCCTTTGTTGTTGGAGGATTACAATCGTTGCCACCTCGTAGCTCAGAATAAAGAGAAAGTCAAGGGCTGTGAACAACAATGACTGCATTCCTAATGAAGGCCATACTGCCTCACTGTCATCTTTTGTTGGTAAATACCCAATTTGGGCTTTATGACTGAACCCAATTGAAAGTCAAAGGACAATGGAATATACATCAAAGTTAATTGAATACTGAAATAAATGAAGACAACCTTAGATATTATTCCCCTAGAAAAATGTTAAAATGGTAAATCTTATCATGCAGAAGTAGTTTAAAACTATCAGAAATAAGAAAGTAGAAATGTAAAAGAAGAGAAATGGAAATATGTCTGTCTCACCCCATCATTCATATTGGGAACTCAACAGATACTTCATAGCTGTGCATTCAGTAAATATTTACTGAGTTCATATCCATGTGGCAAAGCACTCTAAGTATTTGAAAATACAGCACTGAACAAGATAGACAACATCTATAATTTCATGATGTGTGTTTGCAATGGAGATAAACAGAAAACAAATACATAAGCAAGAAAATATTATTTTTATACTAAAACTTGACTCAATTCACTTTCTTTACAGAACTTAGAATTGTCAAACTTCTCATTCTTGACAGGGAATGTCTGAAATAGTATGCCATTTGTCATTTGTTACCTTTCAGTCTTTGAACAAGTTCTCTTTTCCTGGTGTTTCTTGGTTGTAGTAGTACTGCTTAATAGGGTTGTTGTGGAAACTAAATTAATTAATATATTCGGTGCTTAAAACATTGGTCTTGATGAATATTTCTCAGATTAGTAATAAAGTTCAGTATCTTTTCATAAGATTGTTCACTAAATGTTTTTCTTCCTCTTTGAAAACCTGTTCATATCCTTACCTCTTTTTATATCAGATTGATTATGACTTTGTGTATGCTCTTTATATATTATTAATACAATCCAATACCAAAAGAACTAGGTCTTAATTTTTATAAATTCAAATTGGCAAAATTTTTAGAAGTTTTTTTTTTTTTTAAAGTAACACTTTAATATCACAAGGTCTGCATACTATTTCTTAACAGAATCTTTAAATCTTAACAAAATCTTTAAATCTTTGTTTCACATTACAGGTCAAAATATGTGTGATCTTAATTTTGGGGTTAATAATGATTTACGGATTTAATTGCATTTTTCTTATATGAGTATTTATTTTAGACTTCATGTGAGCATACCGCCTTAATTTATCTGCAGTTACCTTGGCAGCTTTATTTTTCCCTGTTTATATAGGTTTTCTCAGGGCTTCTTTCTATTAATTGGTCAATGTACTATTTGCTGTAGTAGCACTATACTGCCTTAATTACTTTAGCTTTATAATAGAACCTTGTATCTGATGTGATAATCTTTCCTCTCTGTGCTCTTCCTTTTCGAAGGAATCTGAATTTTTTTGCCCTTTATTTGTCATTTAAGGTGTTAACATTGAATTTGAAGGCATGTTTTTATAAGGTCAAGGAATTTCCACTCTATTACTGATATACTCAGTTAATTCCCATAGATTTATGATATCAAATAGGATGGAAAAGATTATGGCATAAACACATTCCATATAGGAAATGGAAAAAGAGAGGCAAAATACCAATTTCATGTGTTTAAAGGCATCAAATAGCTATTTAGACATCAAGGACTAGAGTGGCTGAGTTACTCTGAGAAACCTACAGAGGTGACCTGGGATCCACTGGGATATCCTTTGTTGACATTCTTTGTTTCTTACCTGCTTCTTTTTCTTTTGTTCCAGCCACTTTTTATAATTCTTCTGTACTAAGGTTTAACTGTACCATGTTTCCCTTTCTCCTCAGAAGAGCTTATCACCGTCAAGGACTTAGAATGAGCGAAAACTGTATCGTACCTGAAAGCTACCTATTTAGCCTTTGATGTTTCCATAGATGCTTACGGAGAAATAAGATACTTGGGCCACAGACAGAGGGCTTTATTACTTATGAAACAGCAGACAGCATGAGCTTCATGCTTGTGCTCCTCTCCCTCAGTTCACTCGCAGTGATTTAGAACTAGACCAGGTGGATGCTATGCATACAGTGGGTTTGCGTGCAGTTCAGTAACTAAGGAAACCTCCAAACTTAGAAGCGAGCTGCTTGAAAGTCTTCCCATTCTTCCTTTCTGGAGAGAGACATTCTTTTTTTTATTCTGGAAAGTGAGCAAATGGCCTCTGGTGAGGGAACAGAGAGGTCTTTATCTTTACTATCTGAAAAACTGACGTAATATTTAAACATAAAGAAACGTGAGAGATACATGGAAAATTGTCTCCTAATAGTCATTTTGGAATTGACTTTGAAATTCTATTTAGCTGTTTACCACGCAAACTCAATGCTCTGTTGAGCTAAAGAAAAGTTATGGTTTTCTAGAATATATATATATATTTTTCTCATTCTTAGAGTGGGAGTTACATTTCTTGCAGCTTTCCACCCCCTGGGCTGAAACAGAACATTGTTATCAGGCTTTTTTTTTTTTTAAGATTAGCGTTTCCAAGAGGTGTATGTATCCCCATGGCGTGTATTTCCCCTTATATATGTATTTAAATATTCTTATGAATATACATTTATACATATGTATATGTATATGTATATATACATGTGCATTTTGAGATTTTGAAATATAAAAATTACAAAATAGAAAAAAACACTTCTTTAGTGTTTTCAAGTATAATGTTATCTTAATAAAAGTAAACAACTTAACCTTACACCTGAAGTAACTAGAAAAAGAATAACAAATGAAACTGAAATGTTAATAAAAGGAAAGACATAATAAAGGCCAGAGGGGAAATAAATGAAATAGAGACTAAAAATAATTTTAAAAGATCAGTGAAAATGGTTGGAAAATATAGTTGTAGCTTTGCCTTGTCTTAAATTGTTTTAGGATGATCAAAATATCCAAAGAAAACATAAGACTATGCTTTGTTAATAAAATACCTTTATGTTTTTAAAATATTATAATCTACATTCCATAGGCAATAAATCATTTTATTACATATAAATTAAATTTTTAAATTAACTAAAATAAATTAAAAATCTTCTGGCATAGCTGCTATACAAAAAGTTGAAAGATGAGCAGTAAACTTGAGAAAAAATATTTGACAAAGACACAAAAAAAAAACCCCAAAACAAAATCCTGATTTGATATCTACTTCATTCTCCAAATTAATAAAAAATAAATAAATACTAGATGTGAAAATATAACACTCTTTATATAATATACATTAATAGTCAGTAAAATGGACATGAAAATTTGTCATGTTAATGCATAGTAAAACAAGAATCAGATATAATTTTTATCCTGTCATATTACCAAAATACACAGTCAGAATCTTTGTATTTGAAGGCTGACACAAATGGATGCTCTCTTATACACTCTGGTTGAATGTGAATATTGAAAGGCTTTTTTAAAGAGGAATTTTTCCAAAATTTATCAAAGTTTGTAATTATTATTAAATAATGGCTAAAATTCAAGTTGAAACCAAATAAGTTGTAATTTTAGTCCCTCCCAATTTGCAAAAAATAAAATAAAATCTATCATCACCAGATTATGGCACACATACAGTGCACAGGATTATTCCTGTATTGCTATGAAAATGTAAAGGATACAATCATTTTGGTTAACAGTTTGCTGTTGTACAATAAATTTCAAGATGATAAACCCCTAAGCGCCAGCAGTTCTACTCTGTGGAATGTTGTAAATTACGCACCAGATGAATTCAGGATTGTTTAGAGCAGCATTGTTCGTAGGAGACCAAATGATAAATGTACAACTGAATTGTGGTAACAGCATGCAATGGATTACAACAATGAAATGGAAATAAATTAAGTATAGCCGTACACAATCAGATGCATGATTCTTAGAAATAAAATCTTGAATTAAATAACCAAGGCACAGTATGACTCTGTAGATCTGAATTTTTTAAACTGGCCAAAGTGAACTATACTGAGACTCAGTAGGCCTGCATACAATGCATGGTGAATCTCTGAAAAAAGGCAAAGGTACAATTATCACTAATGTCAGAATTGTAGTAAACTTGGGAGGACGAAAGTATGTCTTGATGGAAAAGATTACACTGGGATTTTCTAAAGAGGTACTGTTTTGATAAGGCACACATGTTTGCCATCTTCCTCAATATGACTGGGGTATTATTTAAAAATAAGATTAAAGGCAGAAAAAGTGGGGAAAGTGTTATTGTCCCATAGCTAAGAGACGGTGAGGATTTATTTTGTGCTGCTACACATGGCAGTTTTACTCACCGGCTGAAATTTAGAAGGAATCAAATCTTCTTTCTTAGGAGTAGGGATGTTTTAACAATCAGATGTCTTCGTTTGCTGGCAACATCTTGCCAGAACTTGGCAGTGTTACTTTTCTTAAAAAAAAAATTGTAATTTGCAAACTCATCCACTCATCCCCATGGTTTCTGGCCTGGACTACTTGGAAAAGCCTTCACATTGGTCTCTCTGCTGCTATGATGGCCCCTTCTCTACTCATCTGTTTGAAGAATCTTTGAAATAATGCATCAGGTCCTAGAAACACTGCTAATAAAACTAATATGTTACCTATTGCAGAAATAATTTTTTAAATTCTTACTATTGCCTGAAAAATACCACACATGATTACTTGCTCTAGAGAGAGGGAGAGAGAGAGAAAGGGGAGTCAGGCAGAGTCAGGGAGAGAGAGGAGAGAGAAGGTACAAAGGAGAAAGAGGAAGGAGGGGGAGGACAGGAGGGAGAGGGAAAGAGAAGGGAGCAGGAAGAGCTGGGAAGAAGAGCGGACTCAGAAGACCTGTACCTTCACGGGTTGTTCACCTATTGTATTAAGAGCTTTATGTTTATAAATGGAGAAATCTGATACAATATAACCAACAACAAAAATAGTTTGGAAGTTATGGGAATTTGACAGAGCCAATGAATGGAGAAAAGCAGGAGTGTTTCCTAAACACTTTATTTGTATTTATACATAAGTGTTTTTTTATGTAAACAGAAATACGCCCTGTTTCTATGAGAAACCAAACCATTAGCAAGCTCTTAGTCACAGTGAAACGGTCTTTCTCTGAGAATAAAGGGTGGTTTTTTAGAAACAATGGAGCATGTTGGCCAATTACTGTCAGAATAAACAGCTCCATAATAACTATGTTAAGATCAGAATTGTTGGTATTGGCAGTCTTTTTTGCATCCAGATGGTTGTTACTAAACCAGCCTATGCATCAGATTAATTCCTTTCATGATCCGAGGTAGCATTTTATGGTTTTTCATCTTGACAAACACATCAGGATACTGTTTGGCTGAAAAACAAATAATTTTCAGAAGTCAGTCTTCATTTATTGTGTGTTTGTATATGTTTTTGTTCTTACGTTTACTAATGCCTGATTTCTGCTACCTTCAGGTCTTTTCATGGAATGTGATTTCCATAGGTTATAGTGATAGATTCTGAGGTTTAAATTTGGAACTGGTGTCAACATTTCAGCAGCAAGCCTGGAACTGCCTGGCCTGGTCTGGCCTCATTTGGCATCTGCAGACCAAATCTGCATTCTCGGGGATCTATACCTCTGTGAGTTACTATAATACATCCTGCCTGCCTCATTCATCTATTTCCATCCATGCATAATTTATTCCTTCACTTTTATGATTTCATTGTATCTTATATATTATTAGACATTCACTAAAAATCTTATTTGGATGTAGCTTGGCATTAATCAAGGCTCACATTTTCAAATAATCTCATGAATGAAGGGCACAGGTAAGAAAAGTAACAGCAGAAACATGAAGATGTGAAAAAAAACATATGGGGCATTTTCCTTGGCAGGTGAGGCTATTATTTGTATATAACACATTATCAACATTAAAGAGGTTAAATAGAGTTGCTACATGGAATAGTCTTAGGGAAGCTGAATCAACATTTTCAGAGCACTGTGGATACACTAATTGAAATATTGACACAATTTACTAAGTGGACAAAAAGCCCTTGATTGATTTTTCAGTGTCTAGGTCATTTGTATGGGAATATTTACTTCTAGACTATAAGCTTATTTCAGGTGGGAACCAATTCTAATTCATCTCCATATCCTCTCTAACATCTAACATATTAACCTATAAATCATTTAAGCCAGTATTCTAAGAACTGTCATTATTAGCATTAATAAAGCAAATAAATGAGATTTAGTGAGCTCTACAATGTGCCAGACACATGTTTTGCATGCTTAATTAAAATTCATAGCAACTTTATTAAGTAGGTACTATTATTAATCTTATTATATAGTGAGGATGTTATGTAACATGCTGAAGTCATATAGTTAACAAAATCTCAGTAAATTGCATGCTTGTGCATAAAAAAAGAAACTCTTTCCAATGTGAATTTCCAAAAGAGAGTTAGAGGCAATTTTGAACAATACTGAGTTGACTGGGCAAAAAATGGGAAAGGATGAGCTATCATTATCTCTTCATTAAACGAGGTCTATAGGACCTTGGCCAAAGTCAGCATAATGAGGTAGTAATAAAAAAAGTTGTTCTGACCTTTTTCCTAGTTGTACTTTGTACTGAAAGTTTAATATTATCCTTTCTGTAGGAGCCTGTTTATAAGCAGATGGGTTTTTAAAAAAAACAATACCAGTAATTATTTTTTGTTGTTTTTGTTTGTGTGATGAACTATAATTTTACTTATCTTAAATGAATAGGTACTTCATCAGATATATTAACCTTTTCAGTAGTTAAGGGGCCACAGAAAATGATCAGATTTCCGAAGAAGGATGGCGTTATTAGAAACGAAGTGATAATTAATGCTCAGCCAGAAACTGTATTATCTTGAACAGCTTAGGAATTAAGATGCAGTTTTGAATAAAATTGATCTTGAAAAAAAAGATAGTGTCTTTCACAGTACTTCATATGTAGGTTACCAGAATTTATGTAATTGCTGAATGTGCATAATAAATGCTTGAATTTACTATTTAGCAATGGTTGACATAATTCAAAACAGAGGTATTATTTTTTCTCCAAATGAATATCAACTTTTGAGCCATGCCTTTGTTCTTCCATAATTGAAGAAAAATCTATCTCTTCTTAGTTCTTATATAAATTATGCATTTTTATTCAGCTTATTGCAAACAGTCATTTAATTAAAGTAACCCCAAATCATCGTTATCTAGGAGCCATAGCCGAGTGAATAGGAAGGCACATAATAACTGTTAATGTTTACTGAGATGCTAAACCTTATTTATTAATCATTTAGCCATTGATAAGTTATTTAGCATATTTGAGTCTTGCTTCCTTCATATATGCAATTCAAGAATGAGATTACAAGCACTGAATAAAATGTTTGATTGTCAACCCCACAAATTATTGGAAATACCTGTATTCCCAAAATTTATTAACCACTCACATAACACCATACACGTCCTCCTACAGACAGATCGTGGCTTTGTAATTCATTAAGAGTAGGCATCTCTGGTATCACTGACAGAGGCCTTAGTAAGTCTCTGTGGCTTCATTCTCTGCTCAGCTACCACCCATCATCTCATAGCATTGATTTTAGGGTGCAGGTCCGTTTATCAGTTGTTTCATGAGACCAGGTGGGTTGTAGGGTTTAGTTTTCTTCTATTATCAGATAATCATTTAGTTAAAGTGCCTCCTCCTGTCCTTTTAATTAAGTATTGACATCACTGAACTTGTTCCAAGTTAAAATTATCATCATACTTTGTCCCTTCTGTTTGAAGGTATTTTCAGCTTTACAAATCCAATACAAATTAACATTTAGCAATTACTTTGTAGAACTCCATTATATTTGAAGGGTTTGAGTCTTTAACATACACTGTTGTCAAGTTTAGATGCACTAACTCTAATTTTCTTCTTATTTATTTTTTGGTAAATCCAATATACAGACATTATCAAGTGTAATTTGATGGTGTGCAGGCTTCTTCACAATGTTTCTGCCATCCTGGTTGTCTGAAGTTTCACTTAATTTTGAATCAATTCTGTAGGTCCTCACCTCCTTTTAATAGTTTGTGTGAATTTAAATTTTAGAACTATGAAAGCAGGAAACATGTTGCATACAGCCATTACAAATGGAAGTCTGATGCATTTTGATAACTGAATGAAAATGAACAAAGTTAAAATTAGCTTGAAGGTTAGCTCTCATACTTTCCAATACACCATCTAAAATTAAGGAAAACATGTGAATGTAAATTGTTATTGTTGATCTCTCTGCCTCCATCATGGCCTCATTTCAGTCCCTTTGCAACACAGCTTCTTGAATGTTCTTCTATTAAGACTTTCATCCAGATCATGTTACTTTTCTGTATCGTCCTGCCGTCACCTCCCATCTCATTTCTTCTTGTGAAAGTTTATAAAATGTTGCATAATTTGGCTTCCCACAACTCCCTGAACCCACCTCCTGTTTAGTTCTTGTCACGCTTTGTACCTTGTAATTTCCCCTTAAAAATACCTGGTAAACTCCCCACTCAGAGCATTTGCACTTTTTCTTCCCTCTGCCTGTAAATTTTTTTTTTTCTATTTCTTCATGGTTCACTCCCTCATGTACTTCCAACTTTTGTTGCAGTTTCAGCTTCTCAGTGGTTTCTATACTCTAAATAGTATCTCACTGACACTTCAATTCTCCTATCCCCTTTCCTACCTTGTTTTTCATCATAGAAAATACCATCTTTTAACGTACTAGACATCTGATTTTGGAGATGCAACTCTTGTGTTGTTGTTTTCTACCTTGATTTCTAATTACTGTATCTTATGTTGGAAGCTGGAAAACATAAAGCAAAATCAAATTACTTCATTTATTAACAGTTACGGAAAACCAAGATATGTGAAATTATATTTGCATTTTCTGTGATGGATCTGTATAGCAGAATCTTTCATATGGCACAGATTTTTTTCCCTGAACATTTATTCATTTATCCTTTCATTGTGTGCATGAGCACCAAATGGATAATGTTAGAACATCTTGTCTAAACCTTTCACAGTTGGAGAAAATGTTAGTATTCAGTGAAACAAAGCAATCATGTAAATATCTTCTGAATATTTTCTGGGCAAGCTTGCTGTACTATTTTAAAAAGAAAGATACAATTGAATAAAATATTGAAAATATTTCCATTTTTTTTTATTGGGAGTTTTGCTAATAACCTCAAGGTCTTTAGAGCATTTAAGTCAATTAAAGCGATATGCCTGAAAGCATCTATATATTTTTCTTAAGAGTAAGAAAGACCATACTGATTTTCATATCACTAAATATTTAGATTCTGATCAAGGCAGAAAATGGCAGGAAAATGTAATAAAACATGGATATTTTCACATGAAAAATATTGGCTTCAAAGCACTCCTTCTGCACATCAGGAAACTTTGAAATTTAATTAAAGGGCTGATTATCCCCTTGGGTATTCTGAATGGTTCAAAACAATGGAGAGAGAAAATACACACTTTACTTTCAATGGGCCCTCTACCTGAAAATGAATACAGCTGTGTTTTTCATAGTTGTATCATTACGCTGATCATAATTTAAGTTGCATACTTAAGCTGTTATTAAACAATATTTTAAAGCCTTTTCTAAATTTTTCAACTGTGTACATTTTTGAATAGATATTGATAACCAGTCTGTAAAATTTTATCAAAGAAATATGTTAAATAAAACTAATTATTCATTTTAAAAAATAGGTTATTCTTATAATAATAAGTTATTTAAAATAATAGGTATTATACTTATGAGATAGAATGTATATGTGCATATATGTATATAATTTGTGTTTTATTTATATATCTAGTATATGTAGATATGTAAGTGATTAAATTATCTTGTTTTATAAATAGTAAGTTTCAAAGCTGAGAGTGTTAAAAATTTGTTATCTAATTGCAGTGTTGATGAATTCCAGTCAGCAAAAAACATGAAAAAAACCGCAGCATTTTCCCCATTTAAGTAGAAGCATTAGTCAGCTATCATTAAGCCATAATTAAATTAAAATTATAAATTATAATTCAAGTAATTAAATGAAGTTAATTTTAGTTTTTCACTACTTTGTTTTAAGTTATTCCTCTTTGTAACTGAATTGCTATGAATTATTTTTTAATTTTCCATGAGTGAAAAATTTAAAAAGTGAATTTAATATGGTATTTGGTCCAGCGAAGCACAATTTTTTGAGGAAGCATCACAGGAATAAGTTTTGAACTTGATTAATTCGTTTCCTCTCCACCATAATCTTCAGTCATATTTTACAAATAAAGATTGGATATACATTTTTAATACTAACAAGTCAGAATGTTCCATAAATATTGAGAACCTTTTAAAACAAAACATGAGTCAGGTATTCATCATTTTCTTTTTGTATGTGTATGTGTGCACATGTGTGAATGACTGTGGTAAGTGGCATTCTGCCACACACAAAAATGAAAGTAGAGTCCATGATTTCAAGGACCCAAACTGAGTGGCAGACAGAAAAGCATCCTCCATTACATTCTGGGCGTCTACGTTGTAAAGTGCTTTGGTAAAGTATAGAATGAAGGAGCAGAGAAACCAGACGACACTGAAGGTGTAATAAGTAAGTGTGAGAAAACTGAAGAAGCGTATGCTGTCTTAAGAGGAGGAGGTAAATTGTTCACTTACAAGTACACCACCTCTAGAGGACTGGGAAGAGTTACGTTCAAAAGCTAAGGAAAGCTAAAATCCTGAAATACTGAAGACTCTAAGAGTCATAAAATATGTATAAAATAGGAAAGTCAGTTGGATAATAGCGGCAAATACATCTGCATTTTAGGTAGTTGATGGAAAGCTGGAAGAAGTTTGACTGTAAAAGAAATGGAAGTTAGTGATATCAGATTAATTGAGAATTTTTTTTTCCAAACCAACTCCATGAGATTACTTAACTCCCTTACTGTACATTCCTTACACTGCACAAAGCAGAAAGGATATATTAATATAATCTGCCTGCTCTTGCTTAAACCTACTTAGTAAGCCTGAACATTAAGAACTTTTAGTCCTGGTTTACAGTGGCCCCATGCTGGATAAAACCAAGATCCACCCTTAGTTGCAACAGACATGGGCTCTGTGCCCACTTTAAGAATCATTCTGTGTTTCTGCCTAGTTTCCATATTAGATCTCACTAGTTTGTTTCCTTATCTTGAGGAGACCTTGGTATGTATGAACACAACCATTCATATATTTGAAAAACACAATTACAGTGTACTTAACATATACCAGGTGACATGGGAGATGTAAGGATACAATTATCTGTACATAAGCACATTCTAGGAAAGCTACTGATACATGGATGGCTCCCAAATGTTCCAGCTCCACTCAAACTATCATGTGGCAACTGACTGTTTAGATATAGTACTAACAGCCACTTTTAAAATTCATGTTATGTTACTCTTTCAAAAACACTGTTACAAATATGTTATTTTCATTTGACTCAGATAGTGAGAAAAAAATGTCTTCCCCTTTTCAGCAGGATCTTATGTGTCCTCACTCTATACTTTCTCCTTTGATGATCCAAAAGAGTTCTGAAAAACTGTCACAAGAAAGTATGGAAATTCTGGTATAAGTTAAGTTCTGATTGATTATATATATCATTTTTATTATAAGTATGAATAAAGTTTGTCTGCATTAAGTATAATAGTGTGAATTTGGGAAAAAATAAGTTAGCTAGATAGAAAAAACATAGCATGTTTCAGGCAGAAATGAGGCAATAAAGATATACAGGTTGAAAACTAAAATACATTTAATTGATTATGAATACTTAAATGTGAAGTCATTATAAAGAAATTCATTTGTTTAACAAATATTTATCATATACCAATCATGTGCCAGATACTCATTTGGGGCCTTAATTAAAAAATTGGAAACAAAAATAACAATTCATGTCTGTGCAGAGCATGGCAAGCAAAAGATAAATGGGAGACATTAAACTCTGGAAATAAGTTGTTTATATAGTATGTGAGAAAGTGATTAATCCTACAGAAAAACAGTGCAAAGGTAGACCAAATAGGGATGATCAGGAGTGTTAATTGTGGGGGAGAGAAGTGGCAAGGGGAACCTTATTAAATTGTGTGATCAGGCATCACTGAAAAAATGAGATTTGCACATATACTTGAAGCAGGTAAGGGATTTATCCAAGCATATATCTGGGATCAGTTTGATCAAAACCCTACATTGAGAGTATGCTTGCTATATTGAAGAAGATGAATAAAACAAGAGCCAAGGGAGCAAAAATGAAAATAGGGCTCAGAAATGTTAGTAACAAATCAGATAGGATTTTATAAGCTATTCTAAAGACACAGGAAGGTATTATAAAATGAAATTGGGAGGTATTACGGGGTTTGGGGCAGAGGAGGAATATGATTTAATGTAATCTAAAAAAGCAATCTGTGACTGAGACAAGGATGGATTCAAAGATTACTATTGGGAACTGGTGTAGGCAAGAGAGGATAAAGGTTGGGCCATGGTAATAGCTTTGGAGCCAGTAAGAGATTTTTTTGAATTTTCATATGTTTTAATGAACAGACAATGGAATTTGTCAATACACAGTAATTTGAACATGAGAAGTGATAGAAAATAAGGAGAGTCAAGGGCAAATCTGTGGTTTGTGACCTGAGTGAAATGCAGAGCAGAAGAGCCATCAACTAAGAGGAAGCCTGTGAGTGAAGAACATTTGGTGGAATTTATGATTCACAGAATAAGTTTAAATCTCATGTATTAGCCTTTTCAAACCTTTCAACATATGACCCCGTCTACACTTTAAAAAAATTATTATGTATTTTCAGTTTGTTGAGAAGATCAAAATTGCTTGCAATATAATGAGCATCAAAGTCTATATAGTATTCCACATTACCTATGGATCACAATTTTTTAACAAATTCTTTATTTTTGTTTTTTAACAATTAGTATAAAAAATAACCCTTTGAGAAACACTTTTATCAAAAAATATTTGATTAGTCATCATTTCAAAATGATATGATCCAGTTTTAAGTACTGGTCTAAAGGTTTTACTCTTTTAAATAATTTATATATATATGTATATATATATATCCAAATCCTTCTACAGAGAATCCAAAAGGATATGCCCAAAAGCATTGAATGTGAAAGTATATATATCCAAAGACATTTACAAACATTAATACTTTTTCTTCATCAGTATATATATATTTCTTCATCAGAATATATATGGCAGAATCTTTATTGTTTTATTTTTCATGCTTTTGTTAAGATTGAGATTGATAGTTCATCATATTTTAAAGAACAGATTGTATCCATGATTCTGTTTTATTATGTTTGTTCATTTGTTTTGTTTTTTTTTTTTTTAGATTTCATGTATAAGTGAAATCATACAGCATTGGTCTTTTGCTGTCTGATTTATTTCACTTCGCATAATTCCCTCTAGGTCCATCCATGTTGTTGCAGTGGCAAGATTTCATTCCCTTTTATGGCTGAATAATGTTCCATTGTGTATATATACTACATCGTCTTTAACCATTCATCTATTCATGGACACACAGGATGCTTCCATATCTTGGATATTTTGAATAATGCTGAAATGATAACTGGGGTGCATATATCTTTTTGAATTAGTGTTTTTGTTTTCTTTGGAAAAATACCCAGGAGTGGAATTGCTATATCATATGGCAGTTCTATTTTTAGTTTTTTTGAGGAGTTTCCATACTGATTTCCATAGTGGATTCACCAATTTACTGTTTCTCTTTCTGATAATTTATTGCTAGTGCATAGAAATGTAACAGATTTCTGTATCTCAATTTTATAGCCTGCACTTTTATAGAATTCTAATAGCTTTTTATTGGCTACCTCAGGATTTTCTATATATAGTATTATGCCACCAGCAAACAATGACAGGTTTACTTCTTCCTTTGCAATTTGAATTCCTTTTCTTTTTCTTGTATGATTGCTGTGACTACGACTTCCAATAACATATTGAATAAAAGGGGGTAGATTGGGCATCCTTGTCTTGTTCCTAAACTTAGAGGAAGTGCTTTTAGCTTTTCACCTTTGAGTATGATGCTAGCTGTGGGCTTGTCATATATGGCCTTTATTATGTTGAGGTATGTTCCCTCTATAACCACTTTATTGAGAGTTTTATCATAAATGGATGTTGAATTTTGCCAAAAGCTTTTCTTGCATCTCTTGAGATGGTCATATGATTTTTATTCTTCAGTTTGTTCATGTAGTATATCACACTAATTGATTTGCAGATATTGAACCATCCTTCCATCCCTGAGATAAATCCCACTTGATCATGGGGTATGATCTCTTTAATTGTTGAATTAGGTTTGCTAATATTATGTTGAGGAATTTTACATCTATGTTCATCAGTGATATTGACCCAAAATTTTCTTTTTGTTTTGATTTAGTGTTTCTATCTGGTTTGGTATCACAGTGATATAGCCTCATAGAGCTCTGAAGTGTCCTTTATTATTAATTTTTTTGAATAGTTTGAGAAGGATAGGCATTAACTCTTTTTTTAATGTTTGGTAGAATTCACCTGTAAAGCTGTCTGGTTCTGCACTTTTGTTTTGGGGGAGTTTTTTTTTTTTTTTCACTACTGATTCAATTTCATTACAGACTGATTGTTCATATTTTACATTTCTTCCAGAGTTAGTCTTAGGAGATAATATGTTTCTAGGAATTTATCCATTTCTTCAGAGTTGTCCATTTAATTGGTACATAATTGTTCATATTAATCTTTTATGGTCTTTTGTATTTCTGTAGTAAAAGTTGTAACTTTTCCTGTTTTATTTCTGAATTTATTTATTTGGGCCCTATCTCTTTTGTTCTTAGTGAATCTGTCTAAAGGTTTACCTTTTCAAAGAATCATCTCTTAGTTATATGGATCTTTTCTGTTATATTTTTAGTCTCTATTTCTTTGATTTCTGCTCTGATTTTTATTATTTCTTCCCTTCTTTTCACTTTGGATTTCGTTTTTCTTCTTTTTCTAGTTTTTTATGTGTAAAATTAGGTTGTTTATTAGAAAATTTTCTTGTTTTCTTGAGGTAGGCTTGTATTGCTATAAACTTCCCTCTTAGAACTGCTTTTGCTGTGTCCAGTAGATTTTGCATTGTGTTTAACTTTTCATTCTTCTCCAGGTGTTTTCTGGTGTGTGTATGTATTATAGAATTTTGGCTTGTGATTACCATATGATCATTTTAAGTTGATGATCTCTTCAGGTTGAATGCATTCTAACAACTCTTCATCTTTACCCTCTTCTTTATGTTTAATATTTTTGACATATTTTACATTGCGTTTGTGTTGTGTATCCCCAGCTACTTATTGTGGATGTAGATGTTTTACTGCTTTGGCCTTTACCCTTCCTACTCCCTTATTGGGTGGTTGATCTGCTCCTTTACTGTGTATTTCCTTTACCAATGAGATTTTTATTTCTTTTGTAGTTTTCATATTTCTAATCATGGTCCTTTCTCTTCTATTTAGAGAAACATTTCTTGTAAAGATGGTTTTGTGGTGCTGAACTTTTTTTAGCTTTTGCTTGTCTATAAACTCTTGTCTCTCTTTCAAATCTGAATAATACATAGAAATAAAAACAGAAAATTGGGCAAAATAAGGCAACAGAGGAATGTGGTTCAAATGAAAGAACAAGATAAACCTCCAAAAAAGAACGAAGTGAAATGCAGATAAGCAATTTACCTACTAATAAAGAGTTCAAGGTCATAATCACGGAGATGAAATCAAGAGAAGAATGGATGAACACAGTGAAAAGTTTAACAAAGAGTAAGGAAATATAAAGGTGAACCAAAAAGTGCTGAAGAATAAAATAACTGAAATGAAAAACTGTATTAGAAGGAATCAGCAGTAGATTTGATGATACAGAAACGCCACCGGCCTTTAAAGCCAGATGTCCTGGGGGCTCATCTTCCTGGTGCAGAAACCCTGGGCTTGAGAGGCCTGATGTAGAGCTCAGACCCCTTGCTTCTTGGGTTAAACTTCTGCAATGGCGATTGTCCTATCTGTGGATCTCCCACCTGGAGTTGTGAATCTTGACTCTATCATGTCTCCACCCCTCCTACCCATATCATTGTGTTTTTTTCTTCATATCTTTAGCTGTGGAAAATCTTTTCTGCTGGTCTTCAGGTCATTCTCATTAATGGTAAATACTTGTCATTTTGGTGTGCTCATGGGAGGAGGTGAGCTCATGGATTTCCTACTTCACCACTTTGTCCTTCTTCAGTTCTGATTGGTTCTTTTAAATATTTTGTATCTGTTTGTTGAAGTTCTCACTGAGTTCATGCATTCTTCTCTGGAGTTCATTTGAGCATCTTCATGAGTATTCATTTGAATGCTATCTGGCTAATTGCTTAGCACACTTTGTTTAGTTCTTTTTCTGAGGTTTTGTGTTATTCATTCATTTGGATGGTATTCCTTTGTCTCCTCATGTTGCCTAATTCTCGGCGATGCTTCTGTGTAAGTAGAGCAGTTGCAGCTCTCAGTCTTGAAAGAGTGGCCTTATGTAAAAGATGTCCATGGGACTGAGTGGCACAATCCTCCCTGTCACCAGACCACGTGTTCCATGCATATTCCCTGTGTGAGCTGCACGTGCCCTCTTGTAGCTGGGCTACACTTGCTATGGGCACACTGGTGTTCAGGGCTGGCCTCCCAGAGTAGGCACCATTTTGCAGATTGGCTGGTGCCAACCAAGGCCACCTGCCAGGTAGGGACAGCATGGGAGGTGCTTTGGAGTGGCCAGCAGGGACAGATAGCTTGGGAAGGACAGATACCCAAGGGTGTGGTGCCAGCCAGCATCAGATCAGCTAGGTGGAAGGAGAGCAAAATAGATGATACCCATCAGAGAGCTTCCATCCTCAGAAAAAGTTCCACCAGTACATACCCTAAACTTACGTCTATGAATTTCCTTCTCCTGTGACTCAGGAGTTTTTTAAGTAGCTGCCTTTGTGCTGGGACTCGGAGTGCGTGGATTTGTGCACAAACCCTTTAAGAGCAGAGTCTTGGTTGCGCCCAGCCCTCTAGCTCTCCTGGACGTGAGCCCAGCAGGTTGGGATTTCCCTACCACTTGTTGCTTGTGGCACCAGGGGTCTGGGTTCTGACTAGACCACATCTGTCCCATCTCAGTGTGGCCTTTCTTTATTCCTCAGTTGTAGAAAATCTGTTTTGTTAATCATCAGGTCATTCTCAGAATAGTTGTCCTATGTGTAGTTGTAGTTTGGGTGGGTCCATGGGAGGTGAGCTCATGATCTTCCTACTCTACCACCTAGATCCAGAACCGAAATTAAAGTTTAAATGAATGAAGAGGCACACTGTGCTCATGGGTTGGAAGACATAATCATTTTAAGGTATTATTTCTCATAAGTTATAGTTGACCCTTGAACAACATGGAGGTTAGTTGTTCAAGGCACAGTAGAAAATCCACATATAATTAATTGTACAGTCAGCCTTCTGTATCCATGCTTCCACATGCACAGATTCAACCAACCTTAGATATGTAGTACATATTTATTGAAAAAAATTCTGTGTACAGTTGATTCAGCACAGTTGAAACCTGTGTTGTTCAAGGGCCCAATATAATTTATTATTCAAATAATATGAATTATAATTACAAGGGGCTTTTTTCCCCTTAGAATTGACAAGTATTTTTACAATTTTAATGGAGATACAAAAGACCCACAGTAGTCAAAACAGTCTTGCAAATAAAATGCATACTTGGAGAGCATACAAATGACGTGTACCTTTACAATGATTTAATAGGGCAGTATGATAATGGTGTAAGGATGGATATGGATAAAAAATGGAGAATTCAGAAATAGATCCGCAGTTGTATGATACATTGATTTGCGAAAAAGGCAAAAATAAAATTCAATGACAAATAGAAAATATTTTCAACAGATAGTACTGGAACAACGGGTCCTTACTGTTTCAGTTATTTTTCGTCTTTGATTTGTTCCTCTTGGTGCCTTCTGTGCCCTTCACCTTTTTCTGACTTATGTCTTTTTTTCCTTTTCCACTTCCCATCACATTCACTTCAATACTTAGAAATTCTGTCATTCTTGATAACCACGACTGACATAAATTCAAACAAAACAATAAACAAACATAGTGTAATGGTTGATAGCAATTGAATGATTCAAAGAGAATGGCTGGGATTAAAGGATTCAGAAAAAGTAAGATTTCTACACATAGCTGTGGAGTGTAGGTGACAAAAGTGTGGCTTCAAAACACTTGAGAACAAAATTACACGTTTGATCTGTTTCTGTTGCCATTGCTCTTGTTTTGCTTTGGAACCTATTGTTTCCCGAAATTGTAAATACGAAACGTAACAGCAGAATGTCTGATGTCAAGGTGCTGGTGAACAGCAGCCCCTGCAGAGGTTGCTCAGTGGGGCTCTGTGAGGCTCTGTGAAACACACCCTGAGAGTAATGCTTCTTTCATACACACGTTCAAGCGTTACAGGTCAAGCTCCGAGCAGGAAAGCAGAAACAGAGATGAACAAGAGTCTTTGTCATCACTGAGGAAGGCACCCCGTAGATCTATATATATAGGAAAAGAAACCAACAATTCAGATGTACTCAGTGAGGGGAACGGGGTGCTAGATTAGGACTTGGGAACCATGGCAGCCCAGACAAAGAACGAGTAACTCACGTGAGGAGTGGAAGTGAGTTGTACAGAATATGACATATGATGCTAAAAGTATGGAGTAAAAATAAGGCTGCCAAACGTTAGTGTCCTTGAATTGATCCCTTGAGAAAAGTGGCCTGAGGCCAAGTGCTGGAAGAGCTGAGGAGCACCACTGTATCTCGGGCACGGGAAAAGCTAAGGTGTTTCTATTGCACGCCACCCTTTAACCCTGGCAGCAGACACGTGAAGTATTCCTCATTAACCGAAGCCTAGAGACGTTAGGTAGTTCTCTCAAAATGCATTCATAGAATAGGATTTAAATTCACTTGTAACTTACACCAAAGGCTGGCTCTTTCCATTGTGCTAGTGATTCTTAGTTGGATGATTTTATCCCCCAGTGGATATTCAGCAGTAGCTGGAGACATTTTAGGTCGTCACAACTAGGAGAGGGGGTGCTACTGGAATCTGGTGACTAGTACCTGGAATGCTACTCAGCATTCTATGATGGACAGAGCAGTCTCCACAAAAAGAGTCATCCGTACTAAAATGCCACTAATGCCAAAGTTGAGACACTCTGTGCTATAGCAGGCCGAGCAGAGGTAGCCAAAAGTGTTCTCCTCAGGAAGAAGGGAGGGTATGTTGTAAGGAGATGCAAGAGAATGTCAGTGTGAGTAGCTACAGTTGAACGCCATAGTAAAGTGTCTGAAATGTATCCTAATGCCAGTATGCCACTGGAGAAAATGCCAATTATATGTGCACTTTTCTTCTAAACTCAGTTTTTCTACAGACCTCGAGGGCGTATTCATAATGCTGCTATTAAATTGTTTTCCTCAGGTTCTTTTCAGGAAAAAAAAAATCAGAAGTTGCAGATACATACTCACAGAGACACACACACATATCACACCAACATAAAAATAAATATCAGTATAATCAAGAACTGCATTTTGTCCACAAAGATTATATATAATTCCCAACAATTAATTGTATTAAATATGTTTTATAAACGTTTTACAAATACTCGGTCATGTTCATTCTGAGAGCACAGTATGCCAAGTCCTGTTCATCTAATGCAAAATCTTAGAAGCAGCTTCATTTACAGAAAATGTTCTGGATTTCCACACCAGGTAGAAATCACAGAAGGAGCAGTGATCCAAGAGGCTTACCCAATTCATTCCAGTGCAACCAATACACACAAAGGAGATGGGGGGGAAAAAGAAAAAATACGTATACAAGGGAAATGAAGATGGTAAAAAGCTCATCCTGAACTTTGTAGACTGAATCTACAAAGCCAGCCAAAGAGTGGGCTTTCATGGCACATACACTGACCTCTAGTAGGCTGTGTACTGCAGCACATGACCATGTAGGAAGCTAGGACAGCTTAGGGTTTGCTAAGCAAAAAAGAAGTAGGTAAATGTGGTACATTCTTATAATAAAATCATCATTTTTCCTAAGGCAATTCTTAGTGGTCCCATAAAGAGTATTATACTTTTGATTCTTATGTGATAATGATGGCTATTATGATATTATACAGTTATCCACATAATAGTTCTTCCTAATTTTCCCATAAGAATACAGTGCTTGGCTTAAGGCAAAAGTTTGAAATCACAAAATCTCTAATACCTTAAATTAAAAAATGAGGTAATTACTCAATTACCCAGCTAATTAAATTATTTTCTGTGTGTGTGTGTGTGTGTGTGTGTACTCTTAAATTCTGAATCTGAAAAGGCTATTTGTGACAAACACAAGCTGTTGGAAATTGAGATATTACCCATCAGCAATTTCATTCACTGTAATTACTGTAATGATGACAAATATATTCATACCTCAGGGAAAATATGTATCTTTTCTTTATTTACACTTAGAATTTTAAGTGATCCATCTCAAAAAAGTGTAAATTTGTAATGACAAATTGAGTTTTATTCAGTCTAGGGAGAGTTAATTTTTCCAAGGAATTTTTAAGTGGGAAAAATATGTATTTATATAATTTATAGTTTCTCCCATTGTGGATAGCTTTCTTAGGCAGTTATTTATTTCGACATCATTTATGTAAGTTAAGCATTTCCAGTTAATCTTATATCTTTGTCGACAAGGATCTCATTGAACTCTGGCCAACAGACACAAAAAATGTCAGATTCATTACTTTTCAGAATAGATTTTTTTCTCAAGAATACAAAACTAGTAATCATTATATAGGACAATTATGGGTTTTTTTATTCTAACAATAACCTCATGACTCTCATACTACATGCCAATTTCAAAAAAAAATTAAATCTTCTAAAACATTAAATGCAACAAAAATTGAAAATACAAACTATGTGTAAAAATGTGTGGTTATTAACCTTACTATTTTAATAAAGTACAGCTTCAGGACTAAATATAGAGAGAAGTGTTATAATAACACATCAGCTAGTAATGGACATAGGAAGTAAAGAATAGTGTTTAAGATACGTAATTACTTTGGAGATGAGGAGGATGAGGTTTTTAACACATGTGAAAACATATCATACCTGGGAAAGGGAGCTGGAAAAAAAAAAAAACCACTATTCATGAGAAAAGGGCAGACCATCATCTGAGCCCAGAATTATAATTGGGGGGTCCTCAAGAGCACTGAGAGTTCACACCCCAAATTCCAGGTAAAAGTGTGACCCTAAGACTGACATTTAGTTAGAAAATAAACTGTTAACACCTATCAGTTTGGAACAAGCTGATATCAAATTGTGGGGAGAGATGCTCACTGAGGCTCATGCAAAGAGAAGACCTAAAGCAAAAGGGAGAGCAAATAGAAACATTTTTGCAAACCAGCTTTACACTAAACACAAAGTTATACTGGGGGAATTTAAAGACTCTTGTGCACTGAAGGTGAAGGTAGCAAAAACCAAATGCTACACTGAGTTTAAAAATATGAAGTGGTATATCGGCCATCTTTTTTGGTAGCAATCTGATTAATTCCTAGGAATGTATCATACTTACTTCCAGTTTGCTCACCAAATCCCAGACTTAACCTTCTATATGGTGATGGGCTGCGGGTGACAGTCTGTTAGATGTCCGTCTATATGATGTGAGCAGCTCACTCCCAAGGTGACCTTTTCAAGATTCCATGTGAATTGTCAGAAGTACCCTTGACTGCTTTCATTTCTTTTCCCCCCCTCATCTCAGTGTGTACTGGTAGGACTGAAATGAGTTGATAGGCATCTTCTTGGATCATTTACTGCTCCTGCGGAACTTTAGGACCCTTTTTGTTGTTGGTATTAGTAAATGAGATTACTGCCAGGATTTTGCATCTATTGCTAATGGAGTTTATCAAAATTAAAAACTCTTATAAAAAGTACACAAAGTAAACAGGGAGGATATATTTGAAGACAACATGTATGACAAACTTGTATCTACAATGGTTTTTATTTTGTTCTTATTTTTCTAGGTTTTTGAGGTAGAATTTTAGGTGATTAATTTGAGACTTTTCCATATGCATGTATTAATGCTGCAAGCTTCTGTCTCAGCACTGCATTAGCTGTGTCCTACAAATTTTGAAATATGTATACTACTTTCATTCAGTTCAATATATTAAATAAAAAAAAATTCTCTTGAAGCTTCCTTTGCTTTTGTTCCTAGATAAGGAATGTGTTGTTTTGTTTCCAAGTGTTTGGGCATTTTCCTGTTACGTTTCTGCTATTTATTTCTACTTTGATTCCATTGTGGCCAGAGAACACATTCTGGATCATTTCGGTTTTTATAAATTTGTGGAGATCTTTTTTTATGGCCCAGTATTTGGCCAGTTGTGGTGAATGTTACTTGAATATTGAAAAACAAAAGTGTATCTTTTTCTAGTTGAGTAGAGTTCTATAAATGTCAGATAGATCATATTGGTCGATATTATTGTGGGGTTTTTTTCCTTTATAATTTCTCATTTTCTTGGTAGTTGTTTACTCAGTTGTTGAGGGAGAGGAGTTGAAGTCTTCAACCATAATTGTGGATTTGCCTATTTCTCTTTGGTTCTGTGGCTTTCCTTTCGCACATTTTGCAGTTCTGTTTCTGGTACATATACATTTACAGTTGCTGTCCTTGTGGCTTGATCTCACAAGACAGAAGAGAGTAGAAGGGCCCTCTGGGGTCCCTTTAATGGGGCACTAATCCTGTTAAGGGCTCCATCTTCATGACTTAAGTACCTTTCAAAGTCCCTCCCTCCTAATGCCATCACATTGGGGATTAGCTGAATTTTGGGGAGACACAAACCTTCAGTCCATTGCACTGCCTACTCTTCAGATCTTAACAGAGACCTCACTTTTTCAGAAAGGATGTCTCTGACTTACATAAAAAATACTCCCCATTATCCCTCACTCGTTCCTGATCGTTCCCCTCATGGAGTTTGCCATAATCTGCAGTAATTTACATGGTTATATTAAGGATGTATTATTTCTCTTTTCCATTTTAAAGTCAGCTCCCTGAGGGCAGGAACTGTGCTTGTATTACTTGTGCCTGTATTCTCAGCGCTGAACACGATGCCCGACTCCCAGCAAATATCCAGCATTTACTTGCAGTAATAAAACACAGACATATACGTTGCCTCCTAAAAGATATTTTACTTTATGATCTATAAACTTTCTAAAATAAAATTTAATAAAAAACATGAAGTGATGGATATGAATCACAATTTGTTGAGCGTTGCTTGCATATGCAAGTAACAGAATCATTTAGTCACACAAACATTCTCAAAAAAGTTCATAATTAGTTAATATGGGAGTCATTGCAAGATACACCTGTGGACTTATATAACGACATACGATGCCACTTATCCCCTAGTACTAAATGAACTGCAGTCCATTTTGGAAATCACAGTATTAAGCTAATGGCCAGGTGAGCAACAGTACTTATTCTGGCTAGCACTGAATACATTCTCTCTCTCCAGTGTACAGGAAAAAATCACTTCCAATATAAATTTATTTAATGTTTAACTCTTAGTTTAGTTGGCCCTCCATTGTAAACACATTTGTGAGCTGTACTGTAGCCTAACAACAGACTGGAGGAGAAAGGAAAGGGTGAAGAGGAGCAGCAGACATGAGGGTGGGGAGGGAGCAGTGCCCTATCTCTGAATAACAGTCTTCCTAGCTGAGAGCCTGTAAAAACTAAATATCTGCAATATTCAACTGAGGGCATGAAAATTTAGATGGGAAGAATGCAGAAAAAAATGTGATGTGAGGGAGAACACTGGTGAGGTCAATGTGAAGTGAAAAATGAAAGTAAGTGTGAATGGAAGAACGAAAAATATAACAAGTCCATGGAGGAATGGGTTCTGTAATTCATTCTTTACGTTATAAATCCCTGAAAAAATCTGTATTATTCATAGGCTAACTTAGCACAATGAATTTATATTCTCTTATGAGAACAATTTGGTCAAAGCCTTTAAGCAACAGAAATATTTCTATATAGTTTCTATTTATATGAAATAGCCATAGGAAGTAGCTTCATTCACTTATTGGAATTTACAGAGACCTAATTTATCATCATATGCTTATATGATTTTGGTATCAATTACTATAAAACACCTTAAACAACGTTTACATATTTTCCAACAGAGGAAGTACAATTAGTGTTGGTAACCTACACTAGCTAAAAGATTTCTAGCTTTGAGTATATGTTTCATCTTCCTTGCTTGTAAAAATGATTAGTAAAGGAAGTTTTGTACCTACACAAGTTGGAACATTTCAGAAAAAGGATTTTTTTCCCCTTTTGTTGCTTGTACCACTGTATTAGAAGCTACTGGTGACAGGGGAGACGCCACATTTTCAGGATTCTCTTGCTGGAGCTATGGAAGAGAAAAGGTATCAGTTAAGATCCCTTGTCTGTCACAACTCCAAACAGTTGGACAGGTGCAACAGTTATTTGCTCTTATAAATAAAGATACTAACAGCCCCCCACTGCTAATGCGATTATAAAATTCACTCCTATACAAAATGCCTAGACTTCCTGGAATCCCTGTGGAGCCTCCCAGCGTGACTTGTGAGAGGCATCTGAAGTGGATTTAGTGTTTGTTTAGAGACTCCTGCTCAGTGCTGATATTTCTTAAATCTGCAGTTACAGGTACACAGAGATACACACATGTTGATCTTTTCTAAAACCTTGCTCGAGTTAGAAATTAACTTAAATATAATTAGCAAGTAGCCTTGAGAGAAATTCATGGGGAAGTCTGATTCATCTCAGAGAAGTATTTAAACAGAATATACCAGGAACAACTCAATTTGAACTGATCAATGGCATTAAGGATTTTAGAGATAAAGTATATTGTTCTAAAATAAAAAGAAAAGGCTATAATATTGCTCTACCAGTAATTAGAGATGCCTTAAGTACTTAACTTTGAGATCTAAAATACTATGTATGGATAAGCATGGAGATCTACTATAGAGAGTCATGTACTTCATGTACAGAGAAGTATCAACATTCATTGTATTCACTTATCTTTTCCATAGACATCAAGGTTGAAACCTAGTTTCCTTATACTAGGAGACATATTATGGACTTCATAATATAGTGTACCTGAATCCATCAATACTCCGTGAAAAAACTTTCATAAAGTTTCAAAAATGTCTGAAATTTTGTCCAAAACCTTGTTTTGAGAGAAATATGTATAATATTCTAAGTATTGTGTTTATAATCTGAATCAGATGCTCTTTGTGTCCATGAAGCTCCAATTCCAAAGTTAAAGAATCCCAGGGCTAAAGTAAATATTTAGGATTCAGGAACACTACGCTTATGAAAAACTAAAGGGAAAGGATTATAAATTAACAAGAAGAATTTAGTAAATTAGAAACATTAATACTCAAAAGGAAGGATTTGTAAAGTAGAATGTCACCCAGAAAACCAACATAGCCCTTGTGCAATAGAAGAGGAAGAGGAAAAAAAAAATTAACAAAATCACCTGAACATTAGCTATTTATTAAAATTTGTATCTTTTGTTAGACTGTTTGACATTACTAGCATTGTAGTCATGTGATAAATGTATTTATAAATAAAGCCTTGGCATAATTATGAGAAGAGACTTACCTAGACTTGATTTTCCAAACTAGAAGCATGGCTATCCATCCCTTGTACGGTCTGTAAAAAAAATATATCCCAAATGTTATTGGACACACATTTTCTAACAAAACAAAACAGCTGGCTATTGCATTTGAAGATCATACGTTGCTGTCCATTAATTTCAAAATCCCAGATACAATTTTCCATTGACTGCAGTGCAGTTAAGTATAATGTAACTACGTCGTGAAGGAGACCAGCAAAGATGCATTCAGCCTTTCTGCATGTTTTATACTGGGAAGGATACCTGGTATGCATCATCTCATAGTGACTCTATCAGGTGATGCAGTAGTCTGTTTTCAGCTGTCTGGGTTCAGTCACAAAACTAGGGTCAATGCAAGAATTCTGGGTGGAAAAATATTTGACTAGGGGACTTACGATTGATAGGATAGTGGAAAGCTCAGGACAGAAACATGCAAGAGCTGCCAATGTTAGGGCGGCTGCAGCTGGAAAGACAGGACAGTAGATACTGGATGTAGTGTCTCCAAATCACACCCAGCAACTCCTGCAATGCTCCAGCGTCTCTGAAAAAGTTTACACTGTTTCAGGGCGCTGCTGTGAAATATGTGGGAAACGAGCACTCCACGAGAATGTTCTGTGACTCTCACAGCTGGCTGCAATTGCCTCTGCTCAAGTTCCTCTCATACAAAACCCCTTGAACTTGATGGTGAGTATGGTTATTACACACCCAAATTCAATGGCTCGATTTAATTCATGATGAGCATCTCTAAGGGGATTGATGGCTGAAGGGCTATGGACAAGTATTCAGTCTCTGCAGGAGCCCAGCACCAAGCTTCAGCTGTTAATCATAAGATGGGTAGCTATTTGGCTTTGATCCAAAATACCTATTTGCCACAGGCACTTCAAGCACAGTTGGATCTGTTGCTCATGCAGAGCGAGGGCAGAGGAACTAACATGGAAGTGTAGACCTGTTTAAAACCTATGGTTTATTGGCAAATGAGTGAGAGTAGTAAGTGCAAATAAGGTACAGGTTTGCTGCTAATATTCAGAAGCGCACTAGGTATGTGTCTTTTCTGTGTTCATCTTGAAGACATTTATCAGCATGCCTCATACCACTGAACCCAGTGGTCTTCAAAGGTCCCTTAATAATCATATGATATATTTCTGAGTCTCTGACACACATTTCTTCCAAGTCTTCCAAAAGTTCTATTCCATTTGCTAACACCAACTCAGTAAGTCCAGTCAGAATGATTTTTTTTTTCAATAAAGTGGAAAAGGCCAATTTGTACCTAGAATTGATAGAGAGCTTAAAGAGCTGATCTAGCCCTTGGATAAGATATTGAAGCTCTGATTCTGCCCCTGCCAGGTAAAAGCAAACTGTCTTTTAGAGTCTTTCCTAATAAATATGGAGAAAAGAGCCTTCTGAAGATCAGCAGGAAGATACCAAGTGTTAAGCACTCTGTTTATTTACTTTGGAACAGCACCTGCCATTTGAGTCAACAATAGTTTCCTTTTATTGTTGAATAAAATGGAAAATAGTACCTTTAAAAAAATCCATTCACTTGTTGATGGACGTTTGACTTGTTTTCAGTTTTAGCCTATGATGGATAAAACTGTACGAACATTTATGTATAAGGTTTTGTGCAGATATGTTCTCATTTGTCTTGAGTAAATACCTAGGAATAGAGTGAATGGGTGATAAAATAAATGTTAGCTAAACTTTATAAGAAAACTACAGATTGTTTTCTAAAGAGGTTGAACTACCCTTCCTACCAGGCCATGCCATGCCATAGCTGAGTGGTGAGTTAAGACACAATGCACAGTACTGGGGAACTGCAAGTCATTCTACATGGCGAGGGTAAGAAAAAAAAACCGGCATGGTGAGAAGCCAAGTGAGAGGAGGAGGTAAAAATACAATCATGACATGCTTATGTGCCTACAGGGAAGTTTGGACATGATTCTATATACAAGTATTGCTACCAAATAACTTTTAAAGGAACAGATACACAAATGATTGTATTTTAGAAAAAAAAAGAGAGCAGTTTGAATGAGTTTGAGTCTAAAGGAGACAAAATATTTGACTTTATGGCAATCACTGAAGTTAGCAATACTGAGTCTGGTGCAGTGCAGCTAGAGGAAAGGAGATGGATGCGGTCGGCTGAGGAGAAAATAAAGTAAGTTGGACTTGCTTTCAGAATGAGAGAAAACCAGTGACTGACTTTAGAGACTGGGAGGAAGGCAGAGTTATAACTACTGCTGTAGCTTAGAGAGACGTGGCAGGTTTGGGAGAAGCACAGATGAATTCAACATTGAATCATGTTTTCAGAGTGTGTAGTTCCATAAACACACACTTGTTCAGCACAAAAGAGCCAGCTAGTTTGGAATACAGGTTTGGAAGATCCATAGAGAGACTAATATACTCCACGTAAACAGATTAAATGGCACATCCACGGTGAGTAACCTGAGAAGCAGAGGGGCTCAAGGAGAAGCAATCTTTAGGGTGTAAATCGTGCAAGTGGAAGAAGAGACAACAGATAACAAAAAAGAATCACATCTGATGTCTCAGGAGGGACTTGCAATAAGGAATAAAGAACTGGCCACTGCATACTAAATGGCAGAACTAGGAGGGGTAAGATGATACTCAGATAATCCACTGCAGTTTATCAATTAGAAAATTTTTGGTGATCCTTGGCAGAGAAGTTTTGGTGGAGGAGAGAACAGAAATGAGACTGAAGTAGGCTGAGGAAATATTAAGAAGCATGGAGAATGTGTAGATGGATTTTGCAACTACTGTTTTTGAGGCTTGAGTATAATGACAAAGAGAGGTTGGAGCTCAGATTGAAGGGATGTTTTCTTGTCATTAGTGCTTTTGTAAAATAGAGAAATTTGAGATTATTTACATGTATTGAAAAAGAATATCCCCAAATATGTACAGTTTCCACCATTTATACACAATAAATTGTCTCCCACTTTCTCACTTTATATGATTTCTAATTCCATGGCCAAATACCACACTCATTGCTCTGCTGTATCAATGAACTCTCCCTCCCCCCCACCCCGCCCCAGTATTTACACCCTGAAGCCTGTTCCTTGATCCTCAGTGTGTGTGCTGAGAGAGAGAGGGGGAGGGGGAGGGGGAGAGACAGAGCGGGAGGGAGGAAGGGGAGTTGTGGGTGTATAGCCTGGATGATGAGGAGGGACGTATTTGTGTGAGTGTGCTTACAGGCCTGTGTGATTTGATTTGAGGAGGAAGGCGTGAGGGAGGAGGTGAAGAAGAATATGATGGTGTGCGTAATAGGGGGGATGAGTACCAGGTGGAGGAGGAGAGAGGAGTGGGAGTCAAGGGCATAGAGGAGTCCAGCAGAGGGAGTTTGGGAGCCAAGATGTGAGGGATTGAGCGGCTATGTCTCTGCAGCTGTGGGAACTGTGTGAGGTCTGCAGGCTCCTGTGTTCGAATGTGTCAGTGAGTGCGATGTCGTCAGCGTAAGTCCGGGCGGGCGTGACTGAAGTGAGGGAGAGTGACTGAGGCTGAAGGCAGACTGTCAGAGGCCGGCAGGCGAGAGGGGCTTCCCTAATGACTATGAGTGAGATGAAATACTATGTTGAATTATAGCTTTATTTTAGAGATTAAAAAAAATATTTTCTAGCTAGAATTTTAGGAAAGAATTCTTTGAAATGATTGGATAAGCTCAAAAATGAGACAAGAGGAAAAATAAACTTCTAAAACTTTAATACTAGTTAATATGTTCACAGAAAGCGGCCATTTACAAATTAGCATCCTCTTTGCTCTTTTTCTAAAAGCAGATTAAGTCAGCAGCTGTTACCGACAGCCCACTCCGTGTCTCCTGCGGGTGCAGTGATGAGAACTAGGCTGACACACTGCCTGTCCTCATGGAGTGTACATTCTAGTTGTGGAGAAAGCAATGAACAAAAAACATACGAATAAGCTCATGAGTTTTGAGAAGGTTAGTGAAGGAGATGTTTTAAATTATAGGGCATAGAAAAAATGGAGACTATTTATCTAAAAGTCACTAGGAAGTTTCTTTGAGGTGGCAGTAGGTAGGCTGAGACCAAAAATAACTCAGTGTTTCTTTTGTTGTCATATAGTGATTTTTTTTTTATACTAGATTCCCTCTTGGATTTGCTCAGAAAATTCTTTTCTTTTTTTAAGGAAATATATTCCTATTGTTCCTTACTCTACAATGTAAACCTAAATTTGTCCATATGAAAAGTCACCAAATCATCAGTTCCTATCATTTAGAGCATCTCCCTTTTTTATGAATGTATTAAATAACATGATCATCATTAGCTACGGTCTTGTTAAATATGGAAACTCTAGCTCTTCACTTGACCTAATGAATCAAGAAACTCATTCTAAGATCACTCTGAGATTTGAAAGCATGTTGAAGCTCGAACAGCACTGTTAGATGGTATGTGAGAAATCATAATTTGTTTTTTGCTTCTAGGACAACTTAGTATACTTAGAACAGTGGTACAGAAATATAATTTGAGATATAGGTAATACATTTAAAAAGTTTGAAATAGTAAAATTTGTTTTAGCATTGTACAGAATCATTAAAAATCATCTAAACGTATTCAATATAAGATTAATAAATCACATTCTTTTTAGTATTACTAAGTCTTTGAACCCTAGTGTGTATTTTATAGTTACAGAGCATCTCAATAGAATGCTGAATTTTGAGGGAAGTACTTGATCTGTATCTTATACTACTTCAGCTTTTTAATTTAAATTATTTAATATTAAAAAATTTAGTTCCTCAGTTTCATTAGCAAGATCTCGAGTGCTCAGGAGCCACATGTGGCTGGTAGCTCTCATACTGGATGGTGCAGCCTAGAATATTTCTCTACAAGCCTCTTAGAGCACATCTGCTTGGACAGTCCGCAAGATAACTGCTTTTTGTTTCTTAAAATTATGACCCCAAGTATGAGTTTTATATATACCCCATATTAGCTGTATTTTAAGTTATGGAAATGCAGCTTGCAAAATTATTTTAAGATCTCTCCAGCTATTTATGTATAATAGGCTGACAAACTGACAGAAACTTCATACAGACAGATTTTTTTTTCAGAAACAGATATTTCAACTGTGTCAAATAAGTGTAGAAAATTATTTAATTGTTAAAATGATTACATTTCAGTAAAGTTGAGGCCACAAAACACAATTTTTAGCAGTTAATACAAGATTAATTTAAAAGAATGAAAGTGTCCATTTATTCAAGCACGTATACATATACACACAATGAGTATGTATATTAATATGTACATTGTCTTATTAAACATTTATGCTATATGTGAGGTCTTCACTAGTGTTTCATGGTACGATTCTGGTTGTAATTCAATTACACTAATTTTCCGTAAGCTTTCTTGTCAGTGCAAACTCTGTTAACTTTCTCTGTTCACTTTATAAATATAGTAACTATTAATCTAGTGACTATTAATTCTCAGCCAGTCTGAACAAGTCGTGGTTTAGATTCTCATTTGCATTTTTATTTCATCTGTCACATTCAATAGCAGTTCTGATCTTGTCTGGTCGGAAAATGAGTTGTCATCTAATCAGCGAGATAACCTCAACCTCAGAACGTCTTATGAAGTTCAAGAACATCAGCTTACATGTATAATGGTGTTCACCTCACTTACACCAGCTCTAAGGACACTATGTGGACATACATGAAATAATCAAATTTTCAAAATGTCTATTTTGCTTGCTATGCAAATTTGTTGTTTTAAAGAATCTAAACTCCCTTAATAGGAATAAAACTGCCACAATGACTACTACCCCTTTAAATATTAAAAATAGCTAAGGTAGAGAGATATAATTCAGAAACCCATTTAGGGGAAATTTAGCTGGAGTTTTGTTCATTTAATTTAGTGAAAGTTTTGGATTTTTAAAAACTTGGTATGCAGGAACATTTATTTCAATATTTTAAGTATTTATTCTAGTAAAAAGAAACACCATAGCTTGATTTATTCATCTTATATATTATTGTACTCTGGTCTCAATAAAATAAGGAGAATTTATGTCATGCCAAAATTCTATTTGCTGATCTTGGAAAGGGAACTTTTGCTTAAGCATGGCAGTGTAAAAATGAAAAAATAAAAAATAAAAGTTTCAGTCGTGGGGCTTTTCCAGATAATTTGCAATACCGTTTTAGAAAATTGAAAATAAAAGGCCTTTTAAAGGAAAAAAGTAAGTTCAATTAACTTAGTTCAAGAATATAGGGTAAATATGCTTTTTTCTATTGCTTACCCTAAGTAAGACTTTACATTGTATATAAAATAATGTACTATTAAAAAAAAAAAAAAAAAACTCTGAGTGTCGGAAAGCAAAAGACTTACCGGCTAGGGACTTTACTGGTAAGTGATGTCGGGACCCAAGGAACCACTGGTGGTGAATTTCCTGGGTTTTCTTACTGCCTCATATATCATCGACTTGAAGCTGAAAAAGCCAGCACCTAGGAAATGTTAAGGGATGCAAAATAGCCCAGCCTAGTCAAAGGAATAGAAAGGGGGTAACCTAACAAGATAGAAACATTTTAGACAGCAAATGCTCCACTACAATCAGACATCATAAAAGGATAAACTGTGATCTCCACCACCAGCTTTACAAGTAAAGGCCAAACAGACAGACTCAGCTTCAATTACAGGGCTTCATGCTTCAGCTGAGTGGTTGATTTCTGCTTCTTCTACACATGGCAGCTACTTTATCAGGCATGATCATCTCCACTAATGTCTAACAGCAATCAGAATGCTCTTTCTTCTTTAAAACATGAATTTTACCAAAATTGTATTAGCAAATATGATTATTCTCACAATAGTTAGATGTGTAATAATACCTTGATTTATCTCTTCAAAGATGTATGTTTTTAAGTGAATATAAGTGTAATCTGTCTTTAGCAATCAATATAGACAACGAAGTCTTTGAGACAGTGTGAGCAAATTTAGTTTAGCCATTCATCCATTCATTAAGAAATATTTTTATGTGTCTGTTATGTGCCAGTCACTGTTCTAGGCTCTTGGATTTAAGCAAAATAGGCCAAACAAATCTGCTTTTCTTCACTATGAATAAAAATTATGATAAATAAATTACATAGGCTAAATAATAGAGGGTAATAAGAGCTACATTAAAAAAATAGACCATTGTATGAGGGGTAATTTTAAATAGGGTAGTCAAAGTAAATCTCATCGTTACATGACATTTTAGCAAAGATGTTTGTGTTACACGATAAATCATCAAATATAGAAAACTTTTGAGTGGAATTTATGATGTAAGTTGACACAGCTTTTTTTTTTAAGGGATAATTTTTACATTTTATTTATTTTGTTTCTAGGTGGTAGGAGACACTGTACACACATCTCATCACCAAACATGTATAATTAAAACTTGGAGTTGTAAACGTATTATTTTTCTAAGGATAGAAATGTTTATTTGCCCTTCAAAGATATACAATATGTATTCTTTATGTATACATACATATATTATATATTTTTAATTTCTGAATATGCTACAGGTAGCATTTTATGGGGAAAAGTGGCAAATTACTAACACAGTGATCATAACTATGCATGTGCAGTTTGAATTTACCTGATTTGAACTGTTGTTGAGCATTCATCATAGATTTTATGGTGAACAAACTGCAACTGCCAATGGAAGCCAAAGCACACAAACAAAACAAAGCCTGGGACTCATAGACCCGTGCAGTAATAGATGTATTAATTGATGTGAACCAGATTGTCAGTCTTTTAAAGTGGGTAATTTTTTGAAGTACCTGAAGAATTAAACAAAACATGTCATGGTTGAACAGTCTCCTTCTCTTTATATAAGTAAGTTATTTTGCAAAATATCAAGATATTCAAATTGTAGAGGGGTAACGTACTTAAAAGGCTGGCCAACTAATTACAGATAGTATTTTATGCCAAGTTCGGAAGTGTATGTTCACAGGCATTACATAGGATTTCAAAAGATTTTAAGCAAACTTCAAAGAGTACAATGTTTTTAGTAGAAAGTTTTTTTAGACTAATAATAACTTGAAGCAGCTGATTACAGGCTGAATCAGACATACACATGTATTAATTTCCAAATGCAAGTCTGATTGTAATGTTGCTAGTTTATCATCTATATAACACATTCATCAACGAAACCCTGTATACTCAAAGGATAAAGTGAAACACATCAAATAAGATTCAAAAACAAAACCAAAATGAACTAAGCCATACATTTGTTAATAAGTCTATAACCTAACAATTTTTCAGAGCAACTCTGTTTAGTTCAGGGCTTCGGGTATGCTGCATCAAGCTGATGGGGCTACATGAGTTCCTTTTATTTCACCAAGCAAGAGAAATACCCACATTCTCATCTCCAATCTATCAGCCTTTAGTCACTTTTAATTCAGTACAAATCCTGCTGATCTCATTCATTCAAATAGAGCATTTCGTTGTAAATCTCCCAAGTTTTACCAGCAATCTAACATTTCTTTTAATTTCTAGAATTCACCAACTCCTGGACAATTCTTTGTCCTCTGCAACCCTCTTAAATGGGATTTGTTAACAAACAAAAACATATAAGTCTTTATCTGCAACACCCAAACTACCAACTCCTCAAATTATGTCTTAATTAAATTGCCATCCACCCTTCTTGTCCACACGTACTCTTGATTTTTACTTCACCATGTGAAAGATAACATTATTACCTACTTTGAATTTCTCATTAAAAAGAAAAAAATACTCTAAACAGTTTCCTTATACATATCTTTTCCTTGATCTAAATAATTCACCATTCTACAGAGCGATCAGCCTTTATAAACTTCCAGCATAATTTTCCAACTATTGCCTTTTGGGTTGCCTTCACAGAACTCCTTGCATCTGTTAATGACTTCTGTGCTCCCTTTTTGTCTATTTTACAAATAATCTTATTTAAGACTCACTTTAAATTAAACTTTTTATTACACCTTTTTATTGACCACCAAATGTGAAAGTAATTTCCCTTTACTCCCGAATCATACAGAATGAAAAATAGGTAGTTCATTTTATTTGTACCTTTTACAGCATTGAAATTGGCAAGATTTAAACAGAACATATGGAGCAAAGACTGCTCATCACACTGTTCAATCTATTCTCTGTCATGGAAGATGAAAAATTGTGTAGAATTTATGTCTCTCTGAATTTTAAAAGAATTTGCATATCCGACTACAGAGTGAATTAGACCTAGGCATATGGGTTCCTGGAGAAATTAAAAGATGGCAAACAGTTAAACCAATAATTCTCAAATAATGATTTTTAACAAGGGCAGGGAAAAATCGTTTTCTTCTAATAAGATTTTGTTTTTTCCTCATAAATTAGCCATTTATAAGTGCATTTATTGTGTGATTTCTGAAGCATGTATCTTGTTGGAGAAAAAGAGTATTAAGCAATTTTAACATTTAAATAGACCTTTACAGTTGAATAGCAATACTAATTTGTAATATTCAGATTCAGAAACTCAACCTGTGATTGTGTCTGGGTTGTGATAGGATTTCCTACTATTTATTTATATATATATATGAGCAGTTTTAGCTTTAGAGAAGAATTGAGCAGAAAGTACAGAGAGTTTCCACAAAAGTCCTCCTCCCTGACCACCATCCCCCTCCACAGTTACCCCTGTGATCAACACCCTGCATGATTACTGTGGTATCAGTTACTGGATTTGACAGAAGAATAATGTCATGTATCCATCTTGCAGTATGAGACAGAATACTGTCTTAAAGTTGTCCTGTGTTCCATCTATTCATTTTTACCTTCCTCCCTGCCACTGGCCAGCACTGATATTTTTACCCTCTGTATAGTTTTGCCTTCTCTGGAATGTCTATAGTTAGAATCGTACTATATGTACACTTTCAGACTGGACTCCTTAGCTTAGCATTCATCCATTTAAGTTTCCTTTATGTGTTTTCCTAGCTGGATAACTAATTTTATTTGATGGTTTAGTGATACTCCATTGTGTGGATGTTCCAAAACTGAATCATTCACTTATTGAAGGGCATCTTGCTTTACTTCCAGTTTTTGGCCATTATGAATAAAGTTGCTATAAAAGTTCATGTGCAAATGTTTGGGTGGATAGAAGTTTTTAATGCATTTAGATAAATATCTAGGAGTGTGATTGCTGAATCCTATTGTATAACAATGTTTAGCGTTAGCTTTGTGAGAAACTGCCTTAACTGTCTACAAAAATGCCTGTACCATTTTGCTTTCCCAGAAGCAATGAATGAGAATTCCTGTTGCTCCACATCCTCATCGGCATTTGGTGTCTGTTTTGGATTTTGGCCAGTCTAATAGGTATGTAGTGATAGTTTGTTTTAATTTGCCATTCTCTAAAGGCACAAGTTGTTGAGCACCTTTTTATATGCTATTTCCCATCATCTTCTTTGGTAAGATTTCTGGTTTGGATTTCTTACTGTTGAGTTTTAAGGGTTCTTTATTTTAAAAACAAATAACTTTATAAAGGATACAAGTCCTTTATCAGGTATATGTTTTGCAAATATTTCTCCCAGTGCATTGTTTATTATTTTCTTTCTCTTAATAGTTTTTCATGTAGCAGAAGTTTTTAGTTTTAATGAGTTCTACTCTATCAATTTTGTCTTTCATGGATTGTATATTTCAGTTTTGTATCCAAAAGAGTCATTACTAAACTCAGGATCACATAGATATTTTTCTGTTATCTGAGAGAAATTGTATAGGTTTGTATTTTGCATTTAGTTCTGTGATACATTTTTAGCAACTTCTGTGAAGGTGTAAGGTAAGTGTCTAAATACATGTTTTCATATTCAATAAGTATCTACTGATAATTTATTAAACTTACATGATTATATTCACATGGATTTTTGCACATGCGTTTCCAGTTATTCCTACACCATTTGTTGAAAAAGAAACCCTGATCTCCTCCATTCAGTTGCCTTTGTCCTTTGTCAAATCTTAGTTGTAGGTCTGTTTCTGTGCTCTATTTTTTTCCGTTGATCTTTTTGTTTGTCCTTTTGTCAATACAACAGTGTCTGAATTACTATACTTTTATAGTAAGTCTTCAGGTAAGGTAATGTCAGTCCTGACTTTTTTCTTCCTCTTCACTATTGTGTCTCCTATTTTGGGTCGTTTGACTTTCCATATAAACTTTAGAGTAACTTTATCAATATCCACAATTCCTGGCATTTTTATGAGATTACATTAAATCAGTGGATCAAGTTGGGAAGAACTGACTGCTTGACAACATTGAGTCTTCTTGACCATGAACATGGAATATCTCTACATGTTTTTGAATCTTCTCTGATATATGTCATCAGAATTTTGTAGTTTTCCTCATGTTGATGTTTACATATTTTATTGAATTTATACCAAAGTGTTTTGGGAGATTTTTAACACTAATGTAAATAATTTTGTGTTTTTAATATCAAATTTCAGTTGTTCATTGCTGGTATGTAGGAAAGAAATTGGCTTCAGTATGTTGAACTTTTATTCTGCAGTCTTGCTATAATCACTACTTTTAGGATTTTTTTTTTTTTGTTCATTTTTTGAGATTTTCTACATTGGCAAGTGTGTCATCTACAAAGACAATTTTATTCTTCCTTCCTGATATGTATACATCTTGTTTCTTTTTAAAAGAATCTGATTACATTAGCTAGGACTTCCAGTATGATATTGAATTGGAGTTGTGAAAGGGACATGTTTGTTTCGTAACTGATCTTAGAGGGAAAGCTTCTAATATCTCGCAGTTAAGTATAATATGAACTGTAGGTTTTTTGAAGATATTCTTTATAAAGTTGGGGAAATTTGCCTCTATTCCTAGTTTGCTGAGAGTTTTTATCATAAATGCATGTTTTCTTGCATCTGTTGACACGATCATATGACTTTTCTTCTTTACCCTGTTGATGGGAAGGATTACATTAATTGATTTTGAATGCTGAGTGAACTTATATACCTAGAATAAATCCCCTGTGGTTGTGGTGGAATTCTTTTTATATGTTGTTGGATTTGACTTATAAATATTTTGTTGAGGGTTGTTCCATGCATATGCATGAGATTTTTCTGCTCTGCAATTTTCTTTCTTGTGTTGTCCTGTCTGGTTCTGATATTAGAGTGTTGGCTGATCTCATTGTATGAGGTAAGAAGTGTTCCTTCTGTTTCAATATTAAGAACAATATTGTAGAGAATTAGGTAATCTTCATGAACTGTTTCCTAGAATTCACCAGTGAAATCTGCTGTACCTGATTATTTCTGTTTAGGAAGGTTACTAATTACTAAGTTTCTTTAATAGATGTAGGCCTATTCATATAACCTATTTTTCCTTGGGTAAGCTTGTAGAATAGGTCTTTTAAGGAATTGGCACATTTCATCTAGGTTATCAAATTTGTAGGAATAAAGTTTTCATATTTATTATCTTTTTAATGTCCATGAGATCAGTAGTGATGTTCCATCATTCATTTCTAATACTATCTTTTCTCTGTCTTGGTTTACGTGCCCAGTGGTTTATCAATTATGTTGATTCTTTCAAAGAATTAGCTTTTGGATTTACTTGTTTTCTCCATTGTTTTCTTGTTTTCAGTTTCACTGAATTACATTTTGATTTTTAGTATTTATTTCCTTTAACTTACTTGGATTTACAATTTTATTCCTTTTCTAGTTTCCTTAGGTGAAAGCTTAGATTATCGATTTTTGATTTTTCTTTTTTTCTAATTATGTAGTCAGTGCTATAATTTTCCCTCTAAATACTGCCCTCACTGCATCCCACAAATTTTTGCAAGTTATATTTCTGTCTTCATTTATTTCAAAACATTTTTTAAATTTCTCTTGAGGCTTTATTAAATTACTTTGCTAATTGAAAAAAAAATAATTCCCCTAGAGTTTGCTCTATCCAGTTATTATGAATATATGTCTTTGGTGTCATACTTCTCAAAGATTAAGCATGCAGTTTTGTACTTTCACTGATTGTTTTTGTTATACTTTTTGGTTTTACTTTATTGTTATTACTCATCTGTATTTTTTGAAAAGAGATATGTTGAGATCTGCCATTTTAACTCATCTTCTTTTAGTTTGATATATATATGTGTGTGTGTGTATATATATATATACACAGCTATACATTTTATTATCACTACTTTGATGAGAGTTTTGCAATTTAATTTTCTAGCATTTATTTCTTCATATTAAATTGTAATTTCACTTTTCAATTATCTTTGTGCTGAGAACAATTAAGAAAAGACTTTTTAAAAATTAAATTCCAGTGTTTACATCTACTCACATACACACACATTTCTATCTTATTGTTTTGAATATTGTGTTCATATCATTACTTTCTCATTAAATAGTACGAACTTTTGATTTTACATTTTCCCTTAGATGTAATGTATCTAATAGATTAAAAAAAAACCTTTTGAGACTTTTAAACAAAAGAGTATTTTGTGGGTCCTTAAAACCTCCTGTAAATAAGTTACTTGTATTATTCAATATCTCTTTACCATTACTTATTTTTGTTAAATGCTGTCAAAGTTTATGGGAAACAGGTGTTATATAATGTATCAGGCAGAAAATGCCACCCTAAAGATGTTCATCAAAGATGTTCTTATCCTAATCCCCTGAAGCTATAGGTTATAGGATGGGGAAATTAATGTTGCAAATGGAATTAAGATTGCTAATAAGTTGACCTTAAGGTGGGGAAATCATCCGAATTGTCCAGGTTAGTTCAGTGATAGCACAAGGATCCTTATGATTGAAAAAGTGAGACAGGAAAAAGAAAACCAGTAAGATGGCAATGTGGGGAAAAATTTAACTGACCATTGTTGCCTGTAAAATGGATGAAGGGACCAAGTACCAAGAGATGTAGGCAGCCTCTAGAAGTTGGGAAATTCTGCAAAACAAACTCTGTCCTCAAACATCCAGGAAAAACAAAATTGTCGATACCTGATTTCAGCCCAATGAGACCCATCTTGAACATCTAACTTCTTGAACCGCAAGATAATAAATTTGTATTATTTTAAGCCTCTAAATTTGTTGTAATTTTTTCAACAGCAGTAGAAAACAAGTAATAATGGTTATCATTTACATTTTGACAGTTTCTTCTCTTATTTTGTGGACTTTCATATATATATAATATCAATATTTTATACTTTAAAGCATAATTATTCCTTTTTATTTATTTAATTATTTAAACTTTTGGTGGATTTAACATTTTCACAAGGAAATATTACTCCTTATTGATTTTTCTCTTAAGTTATTTGGTGATAATTATATTAATATTGCTAGTATTGCTATACTGCCTGAGTTTCATTTTTTTTAGCACATATATTCCTTATTTATAGTTTATATATCACTTTTTCTAATCCTTAGGTGACATTTTATTTTAGCTTTACCTTTCTAAACATTACATAGATTTTATTAATGTGACCATTTAGCTCACAGGTTTTTGTTATGGTTAGTGTATTTATTTTTATTTATTCTTATTTCTTGGTTGTTCATTTTACATATTTTATTTATCAGGCTTTTCCTATTGTATATAAGTGTGTCCCTTGTTATGTTGATTCTTGCATAATTTGTTGGGTCTTTAAAGTGAAAATTAAATACTAATTTGCTATAGTTGATTTTGATTAGTACTTAAGTTTGATACTTTGAAAATGCAATTCTAAATATGAAAAAAAAAAAGTACAAAAGACTCTGCAAGTATGTTTTCTGCTTTGTTAATCTCCATTTGGTAATAGTATTTAAAACATGCACTTAATCTCCTGCACTAGAGTGTAAGCAACATGAGAGTAGAAATGCAGAAGGAAATATAGTCACCTTTTTTTTTTTTTTAACAAATTTTGTATTTAGGGCAACAATATAAATCAGATCTTTCTCTGGGTTCAATTATTATAGAGTAATTTACTTACTTAAAAAGTGTGTTCATTGTTGTTTTCACATCTATATTATTTAACATTTCTTCAGGATAGAAGCACTTTTTCTCCTTGTCCCTTTTGTTTGTCATGTATGCTAGCCTACATTTTACCAAAATTACATGAATATACTCATTAAGATGAGTTTTAGATCAGCCTACTAGAACATTCATAATACTTTGACAGAATTTTGTCTACTGAATGTTATTTTTAATTTTTCTAAAAATTTATTTTTATTCTCTTTAAAATATAGTTATAGATATGTAATGAATTTGGAAAACAAACAAAAAACGTATTACAGATAGTTTGAGTAGCCTTGTTCTAGATTTCTTTAGCTGAGAACACTTGTCTGGGTCTGATACTTACTCAGTTCACAAATATTTCTCACCCTTTTCCATCTTGCGTACAGTCCTACTCTATATACATTTTTATATGAAAATCATGACACTAAGCTAAGAAAATATTTGTATTTGCTTTTTTACAGCAAATGCTAAGGGGAGTTACTTTCAGCCATGCATTTCTATGAAAAGCTAGAAAAATAAATGAGCATGGTTCTTACCACATTCTGTCTTTATCTGGAAGCTGTTTCCTGTGGGAATGTGGACAATAGGGCAATAGCAGGAGATGTCAGAAAGCATATAAGGTACTTACACAGTACAGAGGTGACAGTACTGGCCAAGGGGAAAAAGGCATAATGAGCAATAGCAACAGTACAATGATAGCAGTTTGCCCTCATTTATGTGGTATTACCTCTCCATGCACTATAGCCATCCTTGAAGGCATAGATCTCTCTGTGAATAGAACCCAATGACTTGGGGAAACTCTCACTTTTTGAACCCTGGTTCATTGTTCGATTATTTTTGTAAGGCTACCGTTTTGGCTACAGTGAATCCCTGGAGCTCTCCAATTTTTTGCCTTGAACATTCTGTTTGGTGTATGTGAACATTCTGTTTGGCAGTATCACACAAGATGAAACTGCCACAGTAATCCAGGCTCTCAGCTCTCAGTATCTCTGGATTACTCCTTTGGACTTTTGACCAAGAACAGCATCTGGCCAAGACATTTAACTATTATTCAAGAGATACTGTGTTCTAGTAAGGGATTCTCCATCCCTTTTTTTGCATTCTAAGAACACACTCAATTAAAGCTATGGTTTCCTGGTTAAACTGAAATTGAATGCACTATTAAAGTGTTATTTCATTTATTACTATTTCAATACATTCAAAAATCAGGATATTTCTAATCAGAAATTGAGAATTCGAAATCTGCACCTCTTGGGGAATGATGGAAATGTTAGCTATCTTGATTGTGGTAATGGTTTCATGGGTGTATTCATCAAATTGTACATCTGAAATATGTGTAGTTTACTGTACGGGAATCATATCACACTAAAGGTGTGAAAAATTAGGATATTTCTTACACTAGTCAGTCATCCATGAGCTTCTGATTCATGATCCACGTTGAGATCATTTTTGCTTTTTTTCTCAGAAAAAATCAAAAGGACATGTAGAGTTAGTAGCTTTTCTCTCTTTACACACTTTGTCCAACTAAATACTTAAAAATACTAAATTGTATCTTTCATGTTTATTTCTCTATCTTCCACTAGCCTCAAGAATAGGATCTACATCTTACTTACCTTTGTAAAGACGTTTCAAGATATATTTTACAGATCTGTTGTTTATATGAGCTCAGGTGAAATCTTGAGGGTAACTTCTGTTGATCTATTGATGTCCATGTAAAATAGCTATTAAAAGCAGTCCATACACTTCTAAAATTTTACATTAACATAATTATTTCTTATGAAGTGCTAAGTATTAGAATCCATTTTACTGGACAAAGTAAAGATCCTTTTTTTATTGTTCCTGATGGAGTCATTATTTTTGGAAATGTTTATAACTAATAACATTTTCCAACAGTAGGAACCACTCAGCTTTTAACTGAGTAGAGAGTGAATCAGTCACATAGAAATGCAATGGAAACATGATTTCACAGTGTAAAAAGACAGAATCCTGCCGTAAGTATCTGTTTATACCAGCTGCCCTGCGTATGGGCCATAGATGCTGTTTTTCTTGTCTCTGTATATACATTTGAAAATCTTTATTAGATGATGAAAAATACAATTTAAAACTCTGGTTAAGAGGACAAAAATACATTTTTTTTTAAATTATAACACTTCCTCTATTCATTTTTGACTGTTGATTTTATACACATCAAAAATCCTTCACTTCCAGACAGTTGAACATATTTTTAAATGAACATGAATAAACTGAAATTGAAAACACAATTATATTAATGGTAAAACTTATTTGTGAATACATTGTTCATAAGGATCACTCATCTTGCCCTTTCATAGTCATATCACTTAACTGCTCTCATCTCTTTCTTAACCCCTAGCAACCCCTAATCTGTTCTCCATTTCTATAATTGTTATTTCTGAAATTATAGGGTAGATGCAATCTTATGTTTTGTATTTAGAAATGGCTTTTTTTTTTTAACTTAGTATAATAATTCCCTGAAGATTCATCCAGGCTTTTACCTATATCAATTCCTTTATTTTAATGGCTGAGTAGAATTTCATGGTATAAACATACTATACTTTGTTTAACCCCCATTAAAAGTCATGGGGCTTGTTTCCAGTTTCGGCTGTTACAAATAAAGGTGCTATAAACACTCAGTAGACGTTTTGTGTGAGAGTAAGTCTCAATTTCTCTGGGATAAGTGCTCCAGGACTATATTTCCCAAACATGTTTTGTTAGATTCATGCATAACATTTTATCTTCTTTGTGTGACTGCAAGCTGTAAAGTATTTATAATTTGATGGTTTAAATATCCCTTGCTAGTATATAGAGATGCAAGTGATTTTTGTAAGTTGTTTGGCAACCTCCCACGTTATTAATGTCACCAGTTTTAGAAACTGTTTTGTAGATCTCTTGGCCTTTTCTTTGTAAACATTTCACCAGTAAACAGGGTCAGATTTTGCCTTTCTTGCTGAGACTTACAATTTTTTTTAATCCTCATCGATCAGTAAGGACTAGAGTGGCTGTTGAGAGCCCAGCTCAGAGCTCCTGGAGTGGTCCAGGCATTGGTGGTGCTGTAAAGGACGGGGCATACTGGCAGTGAAGACAGAGAAAGCACATGCGGAGATCATGGATGTGATGTGGTGTAAGTAGGGAGGGTGAGGAAGGAGAAGGTGATAGGACAGCTGCTTTTTTTCTGGTTTGCTCACTTGCATGAATGGCATTACGTTGAATCGGAAAGCTTCCAATTTGGTAAAATAGGGGGAAATGGAAGATCATAATTTTGTCCTTAAGGTATTGATTTTAAGGTGCTTTAATGTAAAGAGAAGGGTTTCCAAGTAGATTTTTATTGTATGAATCTGGGGAATAGAGCAGAAGTCTGAGCAGAAGGGATGAGACCAGGAATCTCTGTAAATGAGTAACATGTTTGTGGATGAGATTCCTTAAGGAACATACTCAGTGTAAAGTGATAAGTGGGTACAAACGAGGGCCTGGTGAAATTTTAAAAAATCATAGGGGAGAATAGGAGAATGAGTCTGGGAAGGAGACAAAGGACTTCCAGAGAGAAAGGAAGAGAACCTGGGGATTCAGGTTCACAGAAATCAATGTAAGAAAGTGTTTCAAGAGAGGAGACGACAACAGTGACAGAAGTTGACAGAAGGTAATATAAAATAGGAAAGTGATTTAGTCACATGGTGATCCTTGGTGACATTAGGAAAGCATTTATGTTGGAGGTGGAATTCAAATTACTTTTTTTCTTTTAACACATATAATTCGGGACAATTAGTTTGTTAGCTTTGCTCTCAAAATTCATCTAGAATCTGACTCTGTTTCATTTCCCCTCTGCTGCTGCCCTGGTCCACGCCCCATCATCTCCTACCTGGGCAAACTCCTTCCAGTCTTCTCTTAGAGTCTGTCTCCATCACAGTCACAGCATGGGGAACCCTTTAAAAAGTATCAGTCAGATTATGTTACCCGTCTCCTGAGGACATCAACATGACTCCCTATTATAGTCAAAGTAAAAGGCACATTATTTATAATCCACAAGGCTCTGTGTGAATTGCTTTTTGTTGCTTTCCTGACATCACCTCCTTCTCCTCCCACTTCCATTCTGCCCACACCAGCCACACTGACCTGCTACTCCTTGCTCATGCAATGTGGCCACAGTAGATTCCTTTGGCTCTTAACTCACAAGCCCAGGCTGGTAGAACAGCGCCTCTCGGGAACCTCACTGCGGTCAGGAAGAAGGAAGCAAATAATGCCTCACCAAGAACTCATATAACCAATGATAACATCACAAGAACAGGGAACAGGAACAGCTTGATAGGAAGGGGCATCTCATATGTTGGAAATAATATAATGTATCTAGGCCTTAATATCACCCCAGGGTCTTAATATGCCAATATTCTCCTAGATAAATGATACCCATTTTTGATAACAGAACCTTTAACCATGGTTGTTATTTAAATAATGTTAAACCATGATTGTTATTTAAATAATGTTAATGTTTTTGCATAACATTCCTTTTATTTTTATTTTGACTCTTGTTAGCTATTTTACTAAGTACGATTTTTTTCTTTTACATTTCGAAGAAGAGATTCACTTTTTAAAAAAATATTTTGCTTTTCCTCGTGCTCATCAGTGTAATTCATATTTTTATCGAACTCTTGGGCCAGAATTTAATATTTAAAATTCCATAAATGTATTCTTGTGTTCGCATTGAAAGCAAAGCTTCGCTGGATAAAATTATACAAATTCATAAATTTCAGCTCCCCAATAAAAACTAGTTTTATCAGCCATACTGAATTTTCCATTCTGGGATGGCAGACAGCTGGAGTAGGATTAAACTCGTCTTTGGTGCCAAAAGAGCCCCATCCCAGGCAGACAGAAGAGAAGAGGGAACACATTGTTAGCTTTCCAAAAAAGCTTCTCCCTCTAGAAAGCATAAGTAAAAAAATAATTCTTGAAACCATGATATGGATTAATCTGTCAAGTTAGTGCACTAGTTCATGCTTGGAATCTTAGTTGTTTTTAAAATCAAAGGAGTAAAGGATGATTTTATGAAAACTGAAAAACAAAAGGTATAGTTGGTAATAAATAAAAGAGGAGTATCTCTGCCAGCCAGAAATAGAACAGAAATACTTAACAGTGAGCTGGGTTGAAGCCATGAGCTTTCCATTTTCCAAACCCAGAACCACCAGTGGGGGTTGGGAGTGTGGTTCCTAAGAATTAACCTCCCCAAAATTTTTTAACTCACACAGTTATATGATGCTGGGTAGACTTAGTTAAGACAGATGTCAGGAAGAGCTCAAGAGAGGTGATTGATGCAGAAAAAACTGTATCTGTGGGATGTGTTTTTATCGAAAGCAAAGGGAAGTAGGTATGGCTTTCAGCAATGAGTCACATACCCACTGAATTCCATGATGAGATCTGACACATTCTCGACACCACTCCTGGGAGAAATGCTAAAGGGAGATTTAAAACCTGGCATTTTAGTCGGCCCAGAAACAAAAATCACTAGACAATGAGGGTTGAACCTAGAGGAAAAGAGAAAAAAATAATGAAAGGAAGAAAGTCTCTCACCTCTTAAAGAAATCTCTCCCATCAAAGCGAACTTGCAACCCCAAATCCCAAAGCTTACGAAAAAATCCAGAGCTAAAAAGCTGCCCTGATATAATGAGCAATTAGAAAGTTAATGTCTGATCTTTCTTGAGGAAACTCATTTTGTATATCAATTTAACCAAGAATTGAAAATGCATATGTTAAGGATGTACAGAGACGGAAAGAAGACACAATTGTTATTTTTGAAAGCAACATTTATTTATAAAAAACAAAGGGGAGGAGTTTTAAAAAAATCTTATAAATAGAAAATAAAATTACTGAAATTGAAGAGACTTTCCAATTGAAGAGGTCCGTAGGGCAGGAATTCTCATCATCCTGAATTACTACCCTCTCCATTTTAAACCAGAGACTCAGTTTTCCTACTTTATGAGTAGCCACACCCCAGTGTTTCCTGTGAGCATTCAGTTTCCCTGACCTTTGTGCAAGTAAGATGCATAATGGAATGTGCGTCAAAAGCTCTATTTTCAGAGCCTAGTCTTTTAATCAACATATACTGTAGACCACATCACTAGACCCTGTTGTAATCACAAGATGCATCTCTGTCTTTTTTCTGTTAATTTTACATTTGTCAATACTTTCTCTAAAAGTAAGCTAAAATTTTCTGGAAAGCAGTTACCTTGTTCAGTCTTTAATCTCCTACAGAGCTGCATGCTACTATATTCCAAGATTTCTGCATATGAAAATCACTCAAAGGCTAAATGTTGAGGCTTTCCTTGCCTTTTCCAATTTAAGCCCATATTCTTGTCATTCTTACTAACTGTCATGCTTATTACTAATCTGCCAATATTGTAGGCTTCAATTCAGTCCTCAGGCTCCTACCATAAAAATGCCCAGTTGATGGACTTAGAACAGTGAGAACTTTAAACGCTCAGCGCACCATCCATTTGGTCTGCCCTTCTTTGTTAAACCTAAATGAAGTATGAAACTGCGTGTAAGTGAAAAGCTAAGTGTAAACCCTTTCCTAAGGAACAGTGAAAGAATTAATTCTCTAATTTTCCAGAATAACTAATATGAGGTCATTGAGAAAACTGAGTAGGTAATCCAAATGATGTCATCATAAGAAAGTTTTAATGATCTTCCTTTTTAGGAAGTTTCCCAACATATTTACTTGTCACTGTCAACCAGAGAGCTTTTTAAAATTGTACATTTCAGGATTATGAGTTTAGATTCTTTTGGGCGGAGGCATAGAAATCTGTATTTTTCAAAATCCACATTGATGCTGATTGATGCCAATTTGACGTATTAATAGTCCATATACTTCCACATTAAAATCCTGTTAGAGCTCATAACTTTATCATTTTAATCCCATCACCCACAAAATTAGACGTTATTTTAACCTGGTGAATTTGGTGGTGCTATTTGTACCTACCTATTGTTCATCACATTTTATGTGCCAGGCACTAGGTAAAAACAACACATTATGAAAACTGTTTTGTGTATGATGACGCTATCCTTATATAGGTATTGCTGCCCTTTTTAAAAATCAGGATGAAACTGAAGTTGAAAGATTTAGTGGTGTTTACTCAAGACCTCAGAGCTGGTAATAAGCCCGTCTTAAGAATAAGGCCTATGGCTTAACCCGTGATACTCTGTTTTTCCCGAGGCCAGTATCCCACATGTCATCACAAAATGGGCTTATTTAATGAATTGGCCGTATCTCCTGCCCATATTCATTAAACAGGAGTATTACCTCTAAATATAACAGGTCATTTTGTAGCTTTGATGGTGTATAACTGCCTCTTCCTTTATGTGAACACTGAAGTAGCAATGTTTGATCTGAGTATTCTGACTAGAAACTTGGGGAAATTGTTAAGAAATGTATAGTTAGGAATAATGAATCACTGATATTTTCATCCACATATGATAAATAAGTCTAGTGCATTAACATCAAGAACATATTAAATATATTTGATTTAAATCCAAATTTATTATTAATGTAAATTATGGTAAATTCAATAATCATTAAAATCAAGTGTAACAAATTGATTTATTTTCAGAAGATAATAGACAAATATTTTCAAATATTCTTTAGCACGACACTAGTATCTTCCAGTGATGATAAATATAATTATGTAAGATCAGTGAAACTGATAGCTTCTCAATCTTTGTTTTCAATATTGAGAATTGCATTGAGCTATACATTTATCTACAAGGAGTAAATAAAGTAAAAACAAAAATAAAGCTAGGAACATAATGTCATATCTGAGAATTTAAGAAATGTTATAAACTCCTTTTGTTGAGACATTTATAGAAAAATGTAAAGAACTATCAAAGATAACATGAGAATTGTCTAAAATCAACTATAGTATTTCACAAAGTTTTTTCACCTTTCAATTATTTAAATGAGTTATGGTCGTTTTAACTATGGATGATCAAGTTTCTCTAAATAATAAATATGAAGCTAAAATGCCTACAAAAATGATGAAAAATTATTTTATTTTAAAAAAGTGATTTATCAAGTTATTTTATCCTTGCAACAGAAATATTGACCTTAATAGCAAGATATTTGAAGTTGAACAATTTCCTAATATTTTAACATCAGATTTTATTATTCTGCTTGATATATATAATCATAAGGGAAGTGAAATAAAAATCCTTTCCAGCAAATCCCCATCTGTGTGAAAGGAAGTTAAATCTCAGAAATTTTACCCAACATGAATATTGCTTTTATTGCAATAATAACTAATACTATTCCCAGGCCTTGAAGCATAGACAGATACATAATTGGAAATATCATAAATTGAATTGACCAATATATGTACAAGAACAAAAGAATTCTCTAAAGATCTCGAAACCTTGCTAATACAACAATAAAATCACCTGTACCTCAGTGTATTTCTCTGGAATATCTCTAAATTAAATTGGGGAAGGAACCTTTTGTTGCTGTTGCACACACAAAACAGTTTGCTATCTTAGAATACCCTTTGGCTTTTTTTTTTCTTTGTATTAGCTTACAAATGTGTAATCAGTGAGTTACTATTATTGGATTTATTAGCAAACGTCTTGACACTATTTCCAATACATGTGACTGGTTTATTTCTAAGTATTTGGACTTTTCTGTTTTTCTCATTGTGTGGATTTCTTTGGATTTTTTCCTTTTTGGGGTTTGCTCTATTGGTCATGTTAGCTCATAATTTTATAAAATTTGTGAATTTTTTAGCTATTACCTCTGAGTATTCTAAGCCCCATACTTTTTCTTTGCCTCCTAGGACTCTGAAGATATAGATGTTAAGCATTGTATATTATCTTGCACACTCTTGTGACTGTTTTTTTTCCCCTCTTAATTTTCTTTTCCTTATTCAGCTTGGGTAATTTTTATTGCTCTGTTTTGGGTTTACTGATTCTTTCCTACACTGTTTCTAACATATTATTGGGTCTGTACAGTGAGGTTTAAATTTTGTTAATTATGTTTTTCACTTCTGTATTTTTATTTGGCTTTTCATAACTTCTTTGCTGAAGTTTTATGTTTTAATTACATTCAAGAACATTTGTAATTCATGGTGAAACGTAAATAATATGACTAGTTTAAGATAAAACTTGAGAATATCAGCATTATTTCAAACCTAAACACTCCATATATCTATCAATTAAAATATATTCTTAAAAATTATTTGTTTTCACTCTAATTTGAGAATTACTAAAGTCCTGTAGTGGAACAACAACTATAGTTTTCTGAATAGGTATTTTTGTCATAATTGTATTATAAAGTTTTACTTAAAATAATAAATAGTAAAATTCCAGTGTACAAATTGCCTTTACTCTATACTGAGTAATTTATTTGCTCTTGCATAAACCATGTATAACGGAATTCTTTTTTTCAGAGTTCTTTTTAACAGTTGTAGGAAATATCTTGCTAATGCTTACGCAGTAAATGAAATGTGTTTTAGAAGCAAACCTCACAATGATGTAAAGAAATATGCTGATTTAAAAATTCATGCTTCTCGTAATTAATGTTCTCTATCAGTTCTTAAACTTTGTAACTGTTCTCATCATTTCTATTTCTTCTCCTCCATCTCTTCCAACTCTTCCTTCCTACTCCTTTGCTTTGTGATCTTGGTTTAGCCTACGGTAGAATGTGTTACACTTTGTTAATTTGGAAATATGCAGAGGGTTACTGATTAGTAATGAAAACATATCTCTACTGGATAGAAAAGAATACCTTGATCTTTTTCAGGTAACACTAATAAACATTCTCTCTGCTCTAGTAACTGAGGATTTGGCTTCTTAAATACTTTTCACTCATTAACATGCCGGTGATATATGGACAACTTTATAAAACTTGAAGAAATTCATCTCCTAATGCAATTTTTACACATTGTTTTCTCATCAATAAACACTTATGTGCAAGTATTTGTTCTAAAATTTTACATAAATTTCATAGGAGAACAATTGCAATGAAATTGTGCCTATAAAATATCCTTGTTGACCATTTAAAGTCACTTCACTATTTTTCCTGATTGAATTCCTGTTTATGGTGATTTTTTTTATTTTTAAAAGGAAGGTTCCTCTTTTTTTGGAAGTAGGAAAACTTGCTAAATAATTAGAGGCTAAATCTTCTTTTCAAGAAATATCTTCGCAAGATTTGTTTTTTCTTTCCATCTGATTGTAACTACCAGACAGTTGGCTAGTATGGAAGTAAGTAATAATAGTAATGATCGTATAATATAGCTTAAACGGCTAGGTGTTAATTCTGTTGAGTTTCACTAATTAGCAGTGCTTGCTTCCAGTTACAAGTAGCCATTAAACTTAAATTAAAGAGGACAGAACTGGCAAGGATTTTGCTTAGAGCGTGTTAGGCTCTAAAATAAAGTGCCCATTAGTTCACTCCTGATGACAAGATATTTAACTTTAGCTATTAGGCATGCTAAAGCTTTCACAGATTCTTGAATGCATTTCATAGCTACTTTGGGATGAAATACTTAGACCTTGGTAAAGAATTCATAGCATTTGTTCTATTATTAGTTTCAACTTAATCAATGTAGTTGGGTGTTGTGATCATTAATTTTTCCTTATAACACACAGATGTATGTTTTACATCACATAGTTATGGCAAAATTTACAGTTGTTTTATCTTTGATATTTTTTCAGTTGTCAAAAATGTGCCTCCATAAACTCCTTCTTATATTAGAACTTTTATTTAAGAAGATAGAGAAACCCATAGTCTCTAAGTTTTTCTGTTGCTCTTTCTCTGTGTAGCTGCATCATGCCAGTACTTAAGGCTTTTTTCTGAGTATATCTCAGTCTTTGCCTCTCTTCCTTTGTAATATGTCAAAACTTATTTCTAGATCTTTAAAGATGAATTCACCCTAATCTTGAAAGTAAATAAATTTATACCGATGCAATGAAATTTTTAGCAAGGACTTCATATAACTTTGCATTCATAAATTCAGTGACATTTACTACTTAAATAGAATTAATCTACAATATGCACATCTAAGTTTTCATGATACTTAATACTCAAGGGTATGTGCTCTCAAGTAAGTTTTGCTACTCCCCAGTTTTCATTATGTCACATTGCTTTTAATAGAAATGTGTACCTGTTAAAAAATTGCATATGTAACCAAGAACTTGTTTGTAGCATCCTAGCTAGCAAACTCTTTGAAGTTAAACTAAAATTTACTCAGATGTATCAGTGTTCTTTCTGAAAACTCAAATTGGGATATTGTGTGTATGGTGTGGAATGAGAAAACTTATATCATTACTTTTCAGTTTCAGATAAGATGCTATCAGACTAATTTCAAAATTTTTATTTTAATATTTGCTATGCTAGAAATTTAATTTATTGGCATGTGTTCACTTAAATGATTATATTTAATATATCATTTATAAAATAATATTAAATCTCCATAACTATACCTTTTTATAAATAACATTCATTTTCATCATTAAAGTTTGATGAGAAACACACTTGACTTAATTTTAATGCACTCTGTCTTTGGTTCACTGCCTCAGTTTATGTAAGACACTCAGAGAAAGATAAATTTAAAAAAATACATATATATATTATGTGCAGTATAGAGAACTGTGATTCAAACAGTAAAAATGATGATCAAGGAAAAAGAAATACATGCAAATATTTGGAGAGTTGCAACCAGGGTCTCGTGGTTTGACATGTAGAGATCTTGCATTCGTACGAGGCTTCACTGGCTTATATATATAACACTTATATGAATGAGAATGAAATATGGATGTAATGGAAATGCTCAGTTCTGGTTTGGTTTTATTTATTCATTTTTCTGGATGACTTTTTCCTTACTATCCAGAAATCTAAAAGTTTTTAGGTGTAGGTTTAAAATTTTTTTTAAATTTCTTTTTCTCACACGGTATATGTATATATGGAAGTTCCATAGAAGTACACCCGTGCCCAGCCAATTCTAAATGAGCAGAAAAACTTGGTGTGCTGACAATATGTATATTAGCTGAGGGCCCTAGTTCAAGCCCTCTTTTGACTGTTCAAGTGATAAAATTCTGCCATGTACGTGAATAAAGAGAAATACTATCTAATAAATTCCTTACCCCGAAGTTCACTCATTTACCTGAGGATATGGTAAGATTTTGAGAAAATTTGCTGCTTTTCCTTTGCCTACGTCCAGAGAAATTAATAAGTTAGATAATTAACTCTTACATGTAAAAAGTCCTGTTCTTGATTGCTCATACAGTTTAATAAGCATTAATAAAAAGAGTAAAAATTCCCAGGGAAATTAAATCTCTTTGTTAATGAACTGATCTTTCACAGTAATTTATTTCATAAAAATGCAAGCTCAAAATAAGCGGGAGAAAGAAAGAAAAGTAGTTTAGCTGTGTCAGTGAATAATTAGAAGACAAAAAAATGTGAAGCTAGCAACTAATCTATTTTATTCATCATAATATGCTTTAATTATGTTATAATACATACTTTATATATGGTTCTTAGCATGTCCTAATTGACACTTGATACCTGGTAGAAAATGAAGAAAATATATTAAAGATTCAAGTTTTATGCATCAACGTCGGTCACAGTGAATCTAAAAGGGGAAATTATAAGCTTATTAATTTGGGTCAAAGCTTCTATGCCTTTATTCCGGTCATAAGAACTATCATGAAAATGTAACATTTTAATTTATATGAGATTAGAGTTATTTTACCATAAAAATGATAATTATTTGAACTTTTAAAATTTCCTACATGACTCTATGTTCCAAGTTACCATTATTTTCACAAAATATTTACAATCATAAAATATAAACATATATGTTTATTAAATTATTCTATAATTACAATTTAAAAGAATGTTACGAATTTTGGGAAATGCTATATATCTTTTGAGATTAGTCATTCCTCCTAACACTAATTGGACAACTTTTAAAATGTCATCTGATACATTTTTATTACCAGCAATGAGTGAGATTCTAATGGCACCTTAAATATAATTTCCAAGATCATTTTTTAACTTTAAATTTTGGATTCTTAGTAAATTGAGTTAAAAAATGACTAATCCCTGATTGCCTGCAAGCCTCTTAAGGAAATTAATGTATTTTCTGTGCAGATTGTACTTTTATTTCCTTGTCTATAACAAATGTGATGGCTTTTTGTAAAGCATCTATTAGGAAGGTTATTTAAATGTAGCATAAAATACTTGTGTAATAATAAATTTTTCTACAATTGTAATATATTCTATAGCTCCATTAGGAGTTTGAATTGATTAGTCATATACATACAAAGGCATATATCATTATAAAATAAAGCTTATAAATAAGAATAATGGAAATAAAATTCTCTTAGAATGTGAATTTCCCTTTATAAAACATATGTGTATATATACAAACATGTGTATATATACAAATTTGTATACAATATATACAAAATCTGTCCTTATAAACATATATGGATGAATAATCCATTCACATATGTATATATTAATAAAAGAAGAATGCATATTCTATCTGGGTGGCAGAATTCCTTATCACTTACTGAGAGCTTGTTAACTATTTGTGTTTTTTGTGCTGATTCTGCTATACTCAGATCATTTTAGTAGATAGTTCTTACTTTTAAAAAATGTGAATTTCTCCTGGATGCTGTTTCAGTTGAAATATTATTACTCTAAATATGACTGTAATCCTATAGTTGCACATCATCTTTGCAAATCAGTTAGTTATTGTTAAAATTGATACAAAAATGAATACCCTCTAAGGCACTTTCTATACTGTCTTCTCTACATGGGGTTCTAACATGGACACCAAATTTGACATAATGTAAGTATTGAGCTGTCTTTTACACCCAAATCATTGTCGTAGTTCCCTGAACTCAGTAATAGCAAGTATTTACTCATTCAAATTGTAACCCACTTTGACACTGCTCAATAGTAATGTGGTGTGTGGTGTGGAAAAATAGTTATATAAATATATATATTTGATGTTTCATAATTTTAAATAGACCAACATTACTATGAGATGTGCAGTTTATCAAGCCCGTAGTATGTAAAATAAAAATGTCATATCAAAAAGGTTTAATTATATTCAGGTAATTTGTACTGAATGAATATAGCTGAGTAGTATATAATTTTCAAGATGGACAGAAGCCTTTTCCTGTTCAGGTGAAAAGATAATGTGATAACATTCAATCAATTAAGTTCTAAAAATCTTATTTGGGGGGTTTAAAATACCTTGTAAAAAGGTGGCAGTTTTAACACACACTTTACAACATGGCCTCTTAGAGTTGTAAATACCTTTACTTTATAGTATGTTCTGATACTTATGATAATAATTGACTAAGTCTTTATGTAAGTATTATGTGTATGATTCACTGTTGGTTATAATATTGCTAGTTATTGTAGTAAACTAATCAGAATCACTCAGTCTTGTTGCAAACAGATGGTTTCTCTTCTTTCCTCATACTTTCCAATAGGTGCTCATAAACTAAGAGCCAGATCTAGAATCCACTAAAATATAGGCAGTTTCAGATACCCCAAGGGCAGGACTTCACTGAGGACTTTTTAACTGTTGACATGTCAGAGTACCGGCTTCCCAGTGTAAATGAACATTGTCACCGTGAACTTAATCCTGCCTGTTGGTTCCAGGGGAATTAATCTGGATCTGGAAGATAATTTTGGTCCATAAGTTGACTTTATGAAAGCAGATTGGTGATGTCAGATCCATCAGAATAACAGCTAATTATGAAGGAATGAATGCAACTAATGAGGGAACTCTAATTGCTTTTATAGTATCAGTTACTGCTTTTAGATTAGTACTAGTATAGTTTTTATTTCTATATTTTATGATGGGCAAATGAGAAAGCAGTTGTTCTTTCTTCTTAAGTTTTCTCTAACCTTCCCCTGAGCAGGCTGTATTTGTGCAAGATGGAATAAAACAATTTTTGAATGCTATTTTGTTTCAACTCACCACTCAGAATATACAAAGATATCCATAAGGAATCTTAACATCATAAGCTATTTAATTATAAGAAGAATAAAAAGGTGATCATTCTTTAGCTATATGACACATAATCATTAGCTCGTTTTGAAAACATCCCATAACTTTGGTCAAATAAACAAGGTATCTTTATTGGTTCTCTTAACACTCTTAATCTACATGGGCCTTTGATAGAAGGAAACTAAGAAACCATCCGTGGAATGAGGTAATGTCATTCAACTGGTCTATTCAACATCACAAATGAAACATTAATAAAGGGTAGACTGAAAAGGTACTGACTAAGAGTACTGAACATCATCTTTGTTTGGTTCATAGCTCAAATTTAACTTTCTGGCTGGAAATGCTTCCCACACCTTTGTAGTCCTTAGAGAAACACTACCTGCCAAACTTGATTGATCAACAGAGTTTATATAAAATTCACAAATTAAAGGGCCAGCAGTCAGCCGGAGTAGCACACACTGCACTCCATTAAAATCTGATTGGGCACTGATGATACGAGAATTTGAAACAACAGCAACAACAACAACATCAACAACAACAACAAAAACACCTTTATTTTCCATGTAAAAATGTGTGGATTTCGTTATGTGTCCTTGCTGTGCTTTTATTTGAAAAGACAGTCTTCATGGAAAGTTTTCTGTCCCGCATACAAACAAACTAGCTCTTTGTTCCTTACTGACTGTGGACATAAGAGACCTATCACATGCCTAAACTCTGTCAAATGTCATACTAGATATTTGATAAAAATTACTTCAAGATGCATGTAAGCTTTTCAAGGCCAGCATTATGATTAACTTAAAGAAACAAGCTTAGAGATTAAGTGACTTGTTCACGTTTACGTAATCTAGTAACTTGTGGCATGAAGCGCTAGCTGTTTTCTGTGCTCTCATGCCTTTTATTCACTATAGTCTCTTGATTTTCCTTTCCCTCAGCATTATTTCTGTTCTCTTTTGGAAAAGCAGTAAATATGAGTGGCTGCCTGCACTGTACGATGTAAAATCTATTAAAAATGCTTTGTGGGACAGATAATAGAGTGGATTCTGAGGCTAAACTAACAGGCTTGGAATCCTGTCGTCACCACTTGTAACCTCTGTGGTCTTGATCGAGTTACTCCCTGACCTCCTTGTGCGTCCTGTTCCTCAGCTGTAGACAGTAATAATCCTACCCTGATAGGCTTTTTATGAGGATAAATTGAAGATACGTGAAGTACTTAGGACCACTATGCCTTACATGTAGGGAATGCTATATGATTATCACTTATTATTATTGCTGTTTTTGTTGCTACAGCTCTTGTTGTTAATATTATAGCAATCAGTAGTGACATGTGTTGGTACGTCTGCCTAAGAATGCATCTGTATTTCCGTACAGCATGAAAAGGAGACCCACTTAGGACATTTTCTGCTCTGAGAGTTTTAATTCCAGCAGGCACCAAAGAATAACTACTTCAGCAACATATCTTTCAAAGCACAGTTATTGAACCTTCTAATGCATTATTAACTAACTAAATAAAGGACACTAGAAAATGCTCCTTGTTGAAGTAATATTTTCTATAATAATTGTGTACAGCAAATTTGGAATTTGAAAGCAGAATGCGTAAGATAAGAAGCTCAAAATAATATTTTAAAGTCCCTCTGAGGGAACAGAATACATACAGGCTTCCATTTTCATGAAAGCATTCTATAGTTTCTTATCACCCTTATGTCAAAAAACAACTTTCTAAAAAATTGTTCCAAATTCCAAGCTCAACCTGCTATGGTAGCCTCTCCAGTCAGTATTCTTTCTCCCAGTCTAGGATGCTGGGGGTTTTAAACATTGTTTAAACAGAAACTGGATCATTTTCTACCAAATGTAAACCAACATGTACAACTTACGTTTGATTCATGAAGGCTGTATACTGTTGTGGTGTGTCTGTGAGGAAGGATAGGTTTTTCCTGGAGACTCTGTAGAAGGACATAGTACAGGTTACAGTGGGCAGCCAGTCAATGTCCCATCCAAGACAAAGAACTATCGTGTTCACAGTAACCTAAAACATTTTTATGAATATGTAAGAGATAATGATCAGAACATATGAAATAATATTTACCAATACAAACCAATAGACTGACATGGTAGAGGTATATTCAACTTAAATTTTCAATTACTCCAAACAATAGTATTGTGCTATACACACAAAAGTTCTGAAAACTGTAGGGTATTTTTAGTCTTAGAAAATTTATTTTAATCTCAAATATGGCTTGCATCTCTCAGTTCAGTCTCTTAAGCTGCTCCCTTTACCAGAAGCATGTGTCCTCCTTACATTATTCTTCCTCAGTGATCCATGGGATTTCAGCTAAACTTTTTTTTTTTAATTGAAATATAGTCACTTTACAATGTTGTGTTAATCTCTGGTGTAGAGCAGAATAGTTCAGTCATACAAATGCATTCATATATTCATTTTCATAATCTTTTTCATTATAGGTTACTACAAGATATTGAATATAGTTCCCCGTACTGTACAGCAGAAGTTTGTCATTTTATCTATTTTATATATAGTAGTTAGTATCTGCAAATCTCGAACTCGCAGGTTTCTCTCTTCTCACCCCCTCCCCTGCACACTCCCCCACCAACCATAAGTTTGTTTTCTGTTTCTGAGTCTGTCTCTGTTTTGCAAATAAATTCATTTGTCTGATTAAAAAACTTGTGGTATATTTATACAGTGGAATATTACTCAGCCATAAAAAAGAATAAAATAATGCCATTTGCAGCAACATGGATGGACCTGGAGATTGTCATTCGAAGTGAAGTAAGCCAGACAGAGAAAGAAAAATACCATACAATATCACTTATATGTGGAATCTAAAATAAAAAACAGTTTAACTCTTATTTCTTCTTACATCTCTTTCCTATCTGTTTATTTCCTTTTTTTTCACAGTGTGGTGTCAGAGTGTACAGTAGATTAATCTGTGTATTTTCTTATATTTTCTGCTGGACTGTAATGAGAAAGTCTCATTCACTTCTGTTTCCCCTTAGAAAAAACCTATCCTTACTCACAGCCGACCCACAACAGTATACATCCTTCATGAGTAGAACATAAGTTGTACATGTTGGTTTACATTGGGTGGAAAATTATCCACAGTTTTTGTTCAAACAGTGTTTAAAAACCTCAGCATCTTAGACTGGGACAAAGAACACTGGATGGAGAGGCTACATAGCAGGCTGAATTTGGAACTCGGAACAGTTTTTTAGGAAATTGTTTTTTGACATAAGGGTGATATGTTTGCCTTTAATAGTGAGATGTTTTTCTTTTATAATTTGCTTGTTTTTAGTCAGAGTCTTTTCTTTTTCATTAAAGAAGTCCCTTTAACGTTTCTTGTAAGATCAGTACAGTGGTGCTGAACTCCTTTAGTTTTCGCTTATCTCTCCTTCATTCTGAATTATAACCTTGCTGGGTAGAGTATTCTTGGTTGTAAGTTTTTGTTTTTGTTTTCTTTTAGTACTATGAATGTATCATTCCAGTCCCTTTTAGCCTATCAAGTTTCTGCTGAAAAATCAGCTGAAAATATTATGGTAGTACCCTTTTATGTGACTTGCTGTTTTTCTTTGCTGCTTTTAAGATTCTTTCTTAATCTTTGAATTTTGGCATTTGAATTATAATGTGTCTTGTTGGGGATCTTTTTGGGTTCATCTTGCTTGGGACTCTCTGTGCTTACTGGACTTGGATATCTATTTTCCTTCACAAAGTTAAGGAAATTTTCAATCATTATTTCTTTGAATAAATTTTCCATCCTTTTCTCTCTCTCTTTTCTTTCTGGGACCCTTATAATTTGAGTTTTAGTATGCTTGATGTTGTTCCAGAGGTCTCTTAAACTATCCTCATTTTTCTATTCTCTTTTTTTCCTATTTTGATTGGGTGAGTTCCACTCCCCTTTCAGATCATTAGGTCCATTCTTCTGCATCCTCTAACCCTCTATTGATTCTCTCTAGTGTATTTCTTATTTCAGCTCTGTATTCTTGCATTTTAATTTGGTCTTTTTTATATTTTCTGTCTCTTTGTGGAAGTTTTCACTGAGTTCCTCCATTCTTTTCAGAGTTTGATAAGAATCTTTATGATTATTACTTTGAACTCTTTATCTGATAAATTGCTTATCTGCTTTTTTATTAGTTCTTTTTCTGAGGTTTTTTTTTTTCTTTTTTTTTCATTTAGAAGGTATTCCTTTGTCTTCTCGTTTTGTCTCACTTTCTGTGTTTGTTTCTATGCATTAGGTATGTCAGCTGTATCTCCTGGCCTTAAGAGTGGCCTTATGTAGAAGGTGTCCTGTGGGGCCCAGTGGTGCAGTTCCCCTGTTCATCAGTGCCAGGTGCTTCAAGGGTATCATTTTGTGGGCTGTGTGTGCCATCCTGTCATAGTTGTACCACACTGATGTGCACGGCTGAGCCCTGGGAGCTGGAGCTGCTTCATAGCAGTGCAGATAGTAGCCAGGGAAGCCTGCCAGGTCGGGTGGAGTGGCAGCCTCAGGTTAGGCAAGGATGGTCCTCAGGGGAGTACTGGGGCAGGGCACACAGTTTTAGCTAGGTTGATGGAGAGTGACAGAAATGGCATCCATCCGCACTGGGCTAGCATGGTGGAAGAATTTTCTAAAAGTGGACCTTACAAGTGCTTCTATCCCTGAAGAAAATTCCACCAGATCCCTGCCCCTCTAGCACATGCCCTAAAATTAGTCAATTCTTCTCATATAACGTGGGCACTTTTCAAGATGCTGCCTCTGCACTGGGACTTGGAGCTAGTGGGTTTGTGCATGAGCCCTTCAAACACAGAGTGTCAGTTTCTCACAGCCCTCTGGCTCTCCTGGATGTAAACCCCAGTGTTTTCAAAGCCAGATGTTGTGGCAGCTTGTCTTCCTGGTATAAACTCCTCAAGCTAGGGAGCTCAGTGTGGTGCTCAGACCCCCTGCTCCTTAGGGAGGACATCTGTGGTTACAAAACCCCCGTCTTGTGGGTTATCATACCGAGCGTGTGGGTTCTGACTAGATTGTGTCTGTGCTTCCCCTCCCCATCTCAGTGTGGCCTTATCTTTATATCCTTAACCATAGAAAATCTGTTATGCTAGTCTTGAGATCCTTCTCTGAAATAGCTGTTCTCCATGTGGCTGTATTTTTGGTGTCCATGGGAGGACATGGGGGGAGGTAAGCTCTGGATCTTCCTACTCTGCTGTCTTGGTCTGGACTCTGACCTGTATCTTATATTTTGAGAGATTAAATATGAAAGCTAAAATTTATAGGGTTATTACTAAAGTACAAAAACACTCCATATTTTTACAGAAAAAAGAAAAAAAGAATAGGAAATTTTTCCTGCCATCAGAATAAAATATAGGAAGGGACAAAAATGCACTATAAATAATTGGACAAATAGATAATGCAAAAGTAGATAGCATAAATAAATCCAAATAACTTTTTATATATAATGGTCTCTATTTGAATTTCATGATGTAAATAGTAATCGTTCAGTAGCTCATTTTTGACAATTAAGCTCTAAGAAAGTCACTGAAACCAATTTGATGGCAAATCTTTAGGTAATTCTAAACATAATAATAATAAGCCACCATATCACAGTGTTCAGTGACTACTTCACATCCTCAGTAGAGTGATCAAACACTGAATGAGCATTAACACTGAATAGCGCAGTTACTCCTAAAATCGGTCCCTCAGGTTTACGGCTGACTGAGCTTTAAATTGGCTGCATTCTATTAACTATTCAACTCTCCCAGCCAGTTGATAAATAAAATACTTTAGTCATCAGAGTTAATCCACTTTCATGACACTTGCTTTTCTTGAAACATTAGATTAGCTCTTTTTGTTTTCTGAATTTAAGATTCAGGTCAAGTTAAATGGAGTTTATGTCATTACAATTTGTCAGGCATAACCCCTCCTGGGAAATTTGAGGATTTTTGTGGAATAAAGTCCTTCTAAAATTATTAAAGGGCAATATAATTTATGTCAGCATGTTGAAATAGTTATTTTTTTCCTATAGAAAACAATTACATCAAAATAAAATATTTGAAAGTTGCTATTTTGTAAGTCTCAATAATTAGTTGAATTTAACATGGCTTGATAATTTCCAGTGAAATTATCTAAAAACGTGTGTATCTGCATCATATCACATTTAATAAAGGTTACTTTATTGGTTAAAATGTATATATGTAATTTTGGTTTACATTTTTCCTTTTTCCCCCTAATAATTTAATCTGGAGGAATATACAAATCATTCTGTTTTGATAACTTCCCTTCGCTATCATGTTAAAGTAGGTAAGTGATAAATTCTCTTAGTTTTCCTTCATCTGTGAATGTGTTGATTCTTCATTCCTGAGGGATGTTTTCACTTCACATGGACAATGGATTTACAAGGGGTTTGTTGTTGTTGTTTTTCCAGCACTTGGGAAGAGGTTCTGCCACTTCCTGCTGACCTCCAGAAATATTTTTTTTATGAGAAATACTTTGTCATTTCATTTTTTCCCAATAGGTACAACGTTTTCTTCCCTCTCACTGCTTGCCAGATACTTTGTTTGCAGAAGTTTGGCTATAATGTGTCTTGGTTTTTATTTCTATGTTTATTTGGTTGGGGAGTTCACTGAAATTCTTGGACTATAGATTTACAGGTTTTGTGGTCAAATTTGGGGAGTTCTTATTTACTTAAATGCCTTAAGTTATCCTTCTCTTCTTTTCAACTCCAATGACATGACTTTATTTTATTATAGTCTCATTCCTTATGTTCTATTTATTTTAAATTTATTTCCTCTTTGTTTTTTAAACTTCTTTTTTTTCCTATGCTTAATCTCACTGATTTCTCTGTCCTTCCATTCTGCTTCTGAGCCCATCCATTAATGGTTTTTTGTTTGTTTATTTGTTTGGGGTTTTTTTTTTTTTTTTGGTTATTGTGTTTTTCAAGGTTAAATTTCCATAGGTTTCTTCTCTATATTTCTTATTTCTTTGCTTAGTCTTGATCGTCTCATTTATTTCAAGCATGGTCACTGAAGCAGGTTTATGATGACGGCTTTAAAATATGTGTCAGATGATTCTAACATTTCTGTCATTTTGTTGGCATCTCGATTGTCTTTTTTCATTCAGTTTGCATTCTTCCTGGTTCTTGGAAGGGTGAGTGATTTTTAATTGAAAGCTGGACATTTTGGGTATTATGTGGTAAGACTCTGAAAGTTAAAATTTTGTCTTAGCTTGCTTTCTTTTGACTTGGTTCCAGTAGGTTGGGTACAGGGACCTCATCTCAGCCTGGTGGGGGTGGACATTTAGACTCCCCAGTCAGCCTTTGCTGGCATGGATGGAGGTGGGGCTACAGTTCTTTTCTATGGGGTTTGAATGTTATTTTCTAAAAGTTTTCTGTTTTTCTGGGCTGCCCCTCTCCTAGCTTTTTGGCTGTAGAAGGCAGGTATTGGGGGAGGCTCTTGCTGCCTGCACCTATTAGCAGCCCCAGCATCCATTCTGGGGTATCAGAGGCAACAGGAAAACCCTGGAACTTACTCCCATGGTGCTTTTCAGGCCACATGAGCCCTAGCTGGTCCACCCTAGAAACAGGAAAAAGCTGCAAATACTCCATCTTCCTGGAATTAGAATATCCTTTCTTTCTGTTTTCTAATGTCTTTCCCTTTGGTGCAATTCTCTTTTTTCATTAGGTTCAAGAAAATGTTTGATTAATTGCTGCAGAATTTATATAGTGGCTGATTTTAAATCCTTACCAAATAACACTCATATCATTTTCTTTCCTATTAGTGTCAGCTTGTTATCTTTCTCATTCAAATTGAAGTTTTCCTGGCTCTTCATGTGACAAGTGATTTTCAACTGTACCTTGGAAATTTTGGTTGTTATATTAGAGGCATCTTGATTCTATCTGAGTCCCCTCTTTTAGCAGGCAGTAGCCCCATTAGGTTCAGCACGTAGGTCCTGGTCAGTTTCCTGGGCTCTGGTTCCTCTGACTGTTTACTTTCCTCCCCTTGCAGTGCTGTTCTGTTCTGCGTCATTAGTCGGGTGCTCCAGGGTCTCCTGCTGAACTCTGCTGGTGCCGTCTGCACAGATGGAAGGAACGTCCATAAGCTTCCTGCTGTCACTGGGCGACTTTTGTAGGAAGGTGGGCAAAGCCACTGGGCCTGTGTGTCCTTATGCCACCAGTGCAGAGGGCAGGAAGGTGCAGAGCTCTGCACTGGTCTGCCTGCAGGCACTCCAGCTGCTGAGCTGGATCTAGGATGACTCACTAGGACTTTGTTGCTGGAGTGCAGAGAGGCTGACCCTCCCACTGGGTCTGGGTTGTGAAGGTTGGCCTGGGACAGCCAGGGCTTCACTGTGGCCGCTGCAGGCAGGTCAGGTTGCCTAGAGGCCCCCTGAATTTTGAGAAGGGCTGGAATGAGTTCAGTCTTTGCTGCTACCACTGCAAACAGTGGATCAGACTGTCATCAGCAGCCAGGTGACCAGTCAGAGCTGGGGCTCTTTACAAGGCCTCTTGTGGACTTAGGCTTTTCAGATCTCTTAACCAGGGAGGACAGACTGTTTTGTTCGTTTGCTTGTTTTATTGTTGTTTTGCTATGCCCGTAGGTTTGGTGTTACAGGCCTCTCCACCACCAGGTCCAGAGATACATCTGAGGTAAAAAGAAAACCCAGGGAACTCAGCACGTTGTCGTTTTCTTGTCTTGGATTCCCAGCCAGTATGCCAGCTTTCAAAATCCTTTTATCATAGTCAGTGTAAGACTTTCCAGGGCATTTAGTTGTATTAAGAGGGGGAAGAGAAGGGAAAAATAAGTCTACACTGTCTTGTTCAGCACCTGAAGTAGACCAGGTCACATTTTAATATATCTTCGTGGGCGGTGTAACTTTCACTCTTGTAAAATCTTTGCTTCTATCTTATGACAGTACTATTTTCTTCCAGGCCTGCTGTTTACCCCCAGATAAGGTAGGGATATATTTTTTTCCTTTCCCTCTTTCACACAGATTAACCCTTAGTATTTGAAGTTGTTAATTTCATACATGTGATAAAGAAACTTGTTAGTCCATTAACTTCCTGCCCCCAACCTCCCTCTCTTTTTGCACATTTTCCCAATTGTTTGAATCTCCTGTACCTGAGGCCAGCTCCCTTAGGTTGGAATTATGTCTTGCACTGGGATAGGAGCCTTGCAAGTTTTGGGAGAAAGTCACTTTGCTAATAAAACAAGTAAGCATGAAGAACAATTATAATGTATTTAATAGATTACAATATGCTTTTCTCTGTACAACCTTCTCTTTGTCAGTCCATTGATGACTCTCTCAATATTCCAACTTCACTGTTTAGAAAATAGAGTCAGAGGAGAGACTGGCCAGGGGACAATGTTTAACCCAGTGTTGCCTCCCCATCTGCAGTAACAGCCTCTATTCCAAGGTAAATAAATCTGCCGTCACTTGGCCATCAAGTCCCATGTTGTTATTTTCCCTTTAAACTAGGCAACTGAAGTGAGGTCATTTGGAATTCCCTCCCACGGGTCCAAGCAACACCACACACATATCACAAACTCAGACGTATTTTTCAAAGCCCCTGTTATTATCTTTTTGTTTTTGTGGCAAGTATAAATTATTCCCTGTTATTCAGAGATGTTTATAATATTTACTTAAACCTTTTCCCTTTATTGTAGACACACAATCCTATTTTATGCATGCTTCTCTGTTCCTCATGTTAGGTGTCAAGTCCTTTTGTGAATGTAGCACGGTGTTGCAGTCAACGCTCATTTGCAGCTAGTATTAATTGAGCACCTTTGCTCATCACTAACGTGAGGTATTAGAGGGATAAAAAAATAAAACACTTCTTTGAGAGAGACATACAATAACTAAGCACTGAAAATGCATAATTACAGGTACCCTTAAATACTACTTAGGCAAAGATGAAACACGGTAACATAAAAATACCTGCTTTAATGAGAATAATCTGGAAAGCCATCTCTGGGGAGATGCTATCTGAGTAGAAAATATGTAGGGAGCCATGTGAAAACTTGGGTGGAAAGATCCCAGGAAGTGGAGACAGGATGTGCAAAGTCGCTGTGTTAGAATCAGCATGGCCGGTGCCAGGACTGCAGAGGGTTGGTGGGGGGAAGATAGCAGAGTGTTCAGGGGGATGCAGTTTTAAAGATGGACAAGGACAGGGGCCTTGCGGCCACACAGACCATGATAAAGATTTGAGATTCATTTTACCTACATAGAATTTCTGCTCTGCTTAGTTTTCTATATACCTTTTACTTTGTTTTATATAGGTTACATTAAAATATTTTCTGAAAGAAGGCAGAATTTTCAAAACAGTTAATGCATTAGCTAAATCACTATCTAAAATAGATACAAGCCAGTATTTCCTTTATTATATCTGCTCGCACAGAAGGTGGGTTTTTCTCAAAAAATTGGTATTTCCATGAGGACAGTTACTGTCATATTCCAGAGACTAGTATGCTGCTGATATACATGGTCATTACACAGTAAAATTTAGGAATTTTAAATTGCAATAAACATTAGCAAAAATTACATTTTTGTCATTAGTCAGATGCTGTGGTAGATGAAACAGATAAACGATATGATATAATATGTGGAAAAATCTGTACGATGTATCAGACATAGTAGTCCTATTTCTAGCCCTGTGGTCCAAATTGCTGTTGAAAACACATATAAATGCAAAATGAAATATTAAGAAAGAACTTTTTAAATGCATCTGTGAACTGGAAAAGAAAGTAACGAATATCAAGGCCAAAATCTAAATGAAAGCTATAACTCAGAGATATAAAATAAGCCGTGAAGCTGACATTCACCTTGAAGACATTTGTCAAATTTAGTGAACTCATGAATAGTTTTTCACAATGTCTCAAGCCTTGGGGGCTAGCAGACAAAGCTCAGGACCCATGCACAGTGGGAAAACTCTGAAACTCCAAAGAATGCTTCTTCAATAAATCTGAATTAAATCCTATGCAAATCCCTTGCCTCCACTCCCCCTTCTATGGATCACGAGAATTCTATCTTTGGCACTGACTGTGAAATGAAAAAAGAAATGGAAAAAAAAAAAAACTCTTGTAAGAAATCTTCAACACAAACCCGTGTTGTTACAGTAAATTCATGTAATTTATGTTGTTTAAAAAGAAAGCCCACATATGCTTTTTAGTATACTCTTACACTGGTGACCCTCAGTTCTTGAAAGAAGGAAATAAAAATAAAAATCAGTTCTGGAAGAAATCATCGTCAAATCAGGCCTCAAAAAGACAGACATAGACATAACAAAATAGCCTAAATAATTTCTGAATGAGTGATTATTCAATTCATAAGGGAAAAAACTAACTAAAGCATAGTCTTTTGCTTTGTTGTTTTAAGGTGTACAGTGTGATGATATACATAGAAGCTGTGAAACGATTAAACAATCAAGATGATTAACCATCTTATCACCTCTCATTTTTTTGTGTATGAGAACACTTATGATCTACTCTCCTAGCAAATTTTAAATACACAATACAATATTATTAACTGTAGTCACCATGCTGAACCTTAGATCCCCAGGACTTATTCCTTATAAAAGAAGGAAATTCTGCCATTTGCAACATGGTAGATGAATCTGGAGAACATTATGCTAAGTGAAATAAGCCAGACACAGAAGGACAACTATTACAGGCTATCACTTATATGTTAAATCTGTAAAAAAAAAAAAGTCAAACTTAGAGAACCATAGAGTAGAATGTTGGTTTCCAGAAAGTTGGGCTGGAAGTGGGGAAAATGGGGTGATGTTGGTAAAAGAGTACACACTTTCAGTTATCAGATGAACAAGTTCTAGAGATTTAAGGCAGAGCGCGGTTACTATGTGGTATACCTGAGAAAAATAAAAGCATAGTCTTATTCTCTAAGTAAAGTCATAGACAAATTTATCATCAAGCTGAGAACTCTTACTATGTCTCTTAGTCAGGTCAATCTAATTAAAAAACAATGGAAGTATTTAGCAAATGTGAAGAATGGAATTAAAATTTTTGATCTCTTAATATATGCAAAACTCTAAAACCAACAGTTACAGAAGAACACATGGAACATTTGTGACAATTTGAGCAATTTTTAGGATTTGTATGCTATAGAACATACTCCCTTACCATAATTCAATTAAATTATATGTTCAAAAAGATAGCAAGAGATGGGTGCACAGTGTAGGTTGTTTTCATAACCCACAAGTCAAGCAGAAAATCATAGTGGAAATTAGAAAATGTTTAAACCAAAAAAATCATGAAAATATTACATATTGTAACTTTTGGGAAACAGCAAAATAATCTAGCATCTGTGGTCTTAAATGCTTGTATTAACAAAAGAAACAGAAAGGCTGAAAATTAGTCAGCAGAACATCCATCTCAAAAGGCCAGTGAATGGGACAGTGAAATTGATGGCAGAGGCAATAGAATTCAGTTATTTGGATTTGGTTCTGGCCTGGGTGTTATGAGGCCTCCGGCCAAGTAGTGGCTCCAGAATTCTCCTGGTCCATGCGTCGCTGCATCAGCCAGTGGAGAGGAAAAGAAAGCACATGGAAAGCAGCCCCCCTTCTTAAGTACATTGGCGTGAAGGGGACACAGAAACATTTCTTCATATTTCTGACAAGAACTAGTCACATCTTCCTCCCTGGCCAGTTGGTCACAAGCAGTTAACTCTTTACTGCGGCCCCTGTTTGCCAGCTCTACTACATTCTAAGAATTCAAGGTTTGTTTCTCAGTACAAAATCAATCCCGAGAAACTAAATGCTAATGGATTACAGATGCTTTTTCTTATATCCTCTGGATTACTACAGAGATAATTAGGAAGCTTAGAGAGAAGAGAAGGTGACTGCCCAAGATGCAGGGTAAGTGACAGGTGCTTACATGGAGATGCCACTGTGCTGAGGTGGAACCTGAGTGTCTGCTTTACCTACACGGCAAATTGTAGGAGATTCTGGTACTTGCTTGACCAAGTACTGGAATGCAAGGAAATCCAGCAATATTGTATTTTATTGACATTTACTAGTTTACTAATAGTCAAGATAATTCAAAAAGAAGAAAATAGGATGTTTATTCTGCTGGATATTGAGATTTATAACAAAGCTGCTGTTGTTAAAGGTAACTAGGCTAGTGTTATATTGGGTCCAAGAGAGACAAAGAGAAGGTTGGAATAAAATAGAATCCAAACAGACCCATGCATATAAAGACACTGGATGTGTGAAAAAAAGGTGGACAGCAAAGCAAAAAGAAAGAAACTTTTCAGTAAATGTTGCTAAATCAGTTGGCTGTCCATATGGGTGAAAACAAACAAAGAACAACAAAAATAACTTCTAAATCACAACATATGAAAAATTAATTTTAGCAAGACTGAGAACTAAATAAGAAAAACAAAACAATGAACCTTTTTGGAGATGATTTTTAAATATTATCTTGATGGCTTCAGCATTGAAAAAGATTACTTAAACAGGACCCAAAAAGACTACCAACTATAAAAACCAATAAATTAGACTCCTTTAAAAATATGAATACTGTTTTTTCATCAGAAAAATTAAGAGAAGAAATAGACACAAAATCATGAGGAGATAAAACTACGTGACATATATAGTAATAAAGAGCTGTCAGAGATGGACAGTACAATGATGAAATAAGTCTGTTACAGTCAGAAATCGAATTCCCTACAGGGGTGAGAATGAATGAATTAATGTGACATTAATGTAACTCTTAAAGCATAATTGTAAAAGAAAGAAGCTAAACGCAAGTGAATGCAGAGCATATGAGGTTAGGCATTTACAATTCAGATATAGGCAGAACCAATCACTCATGTGAAAATCCAATATATACTGTTTGTTTCTCATAGAAAGTGAAGTATAGAGATTGACAGGAGGCACCGATGAGCTCTGAGGGTGCTGGTCACGTTTCTCGACCGGGATACTGTTTCCAGAGGTGATGATTTATTGTGCCGTAAATTTGTTTTCAGATACTTTTATGTATATGCATTTTCTTAATTAAAAATATGGTTGACTTGTTTTTTTGCAAGTGAAATTTAGAGAGGTAAAGTCTGACTGCAGGCTACTTTTGATTACTGTCAATGGTGTTAAGGAACACTTTTTCCTTTTCTAATCTTCACATATTAATTACTGCTATACTCTAAAAATTTGCAATTCCAATATTTCAGATTAACAGCTCATCCTTCGTGTTGGACAGAATGAGAGTATCTTTCTCCTAGCAAACAGAAAACAAATCCTGAGATTCAGAGTCATTGTTTGACTCATATCACATGCCCACCACTGAACCCAAAGATGTGGCAAAGGGGGAACAGGAAATGACTGGCTCAGCCCAGCTCTAGATCTGGGTATGTAACCAGCTTTAGCACAACTACCTGATGCCCTGGTAGAAATAGACGCCTGCTGGGAAGGGGTGAAGGGAAGGAGAGTTACTAGAATTTAATTAACAAATGCCCCATTCAGAAATTGTAAGAAAGAAAACAAATTAGCTCCAGATTACACCAATTACATGCACAAAGCCATTAAATGACATCTATTGCAATGGAAAAATTAAATGTGAGGTTAACAAAGTTAATTCACACAGGGAGCATTTAAGCTATACCAAATTAATGTAAGATTCAACATTGGCTGGAAAAACTAACTGCATTAGTGGCATTAATGAACTGTGTGTAACTAAGCTCTCCTTTCATACTAGAAAGTGCTTGTAATTTATTGAGGTCTTCAGGAATTAACCAGGAGTCACACCTTGACTCAGTCTGCAAGGAAAAAAAAAAAAAAAAAAAAAACCCAAACTGGTGGTGCTATTAGATTTCAGAATTTGGCCATGTTAAGTGATTATTACTGGTTTCTATGTTATGAAAATACATTATCACACATACTAAGCTCAAAAGGGGTTTTTGAGAAAATGCCAAGTAATGCATATTTAAATACATTTGTGATATTTAAAAACAGGTTATAAATAGCAACTAGAACAATCTATAATTTCCATATAATGGGGGAGGGGAGCTGCTGCTTAGAACAATGCTTCTTATGCCAGAAACTGCTTTCTTCTTTCCTACTTTTGATCTTAGAGAAATTAACTTACTACAGCTGTAGTAAGAATATCAATAACCAATTATATAATCAACCAGTGTATTGAGAATAAACTTAAATTTTTGAACAAGGTGTCTAGGGATGGGATGGAGTGTTTGGGTAGAGAGGCAGAGAATTAAAACAGGCCAGGGGGATAAGCAATTCATGTGCTAGTCTGAAAGATGCTATCAGGAGCAGCAGTGCTTGAGCAAGTTCATCTTAGCCCCTAAGCTCTGACATGCCAAGGACTGTCATTGAAACCAGTTGAGTGGAAATGTCTTTGCATCTGTGTGTTAAACATCAGACTCAACACCTGTGGGAAACGTAGCACACTCTGTCAACTTTCCTCTTTACAATGCTCCCCCATTGTTTCTTTTTTTCACCTTCTTCTCTAACATTGAGTCTCCAGCACCATAGGAACTCATAAAGTATGTTTGGTGTACACAGTCATCCCTCAGTATCCATGGGTGATTGGCTCCAGGGATTGATTCCAGCCAATACCACAACCCAGAGATGCTCAAATATCACAGTTGCTCTCAGTAGCAGATTTAACCAACCACAGATGGAAAACCGTCCACAATCCAGTGTTGCTTGATTCAGCACACACAGAACCACAGATAATGTGGGCTGATTATTTACTGAAAAAAAAAAATCTGCGTATAAGTAGACCTATGCAGTTCAAACCTATGTTGTTCAATGCTCAACTGTAGAATTAACATACATATATCCTTATAAATTATGAAGTCCCATTTTCTCCACCAAGGTGTTTTGAGTCACATTATTGGACAGTGCTATAGATTGTTTAAAAATAAGTCTACCTTTTAAATCTATTCTTACATACCTTAAGTTAATTCAAGAAGATTTTTGACAGGAAGTTGCTATAAGATTCCTAGTAACTGATTTCTGTAAGTACTAATTTTTCAAAGAATGAAGTTAAAAAAAGTTAATAAACTAATATATAGCCAGTGTCTAGTCCTTTACAATCATCCTTCTGTCTCTACCATTTTAATGTAAGTCATCAATGAATTTAGGATTTTTATATTCAATGACCTTTACTTTATCCTTACATTTCATAACCTGCTCTTGGCATTTGACAGTGTTGACATTACTGAGGGGCCTATTAAATTTGAAGTTCTGGTTGATAACTTATGATTGATACAAATGCATGTTGCCAGACAGAAATGCAGATGTTCAAGTCCACATGAAGTCACTGATTTTAGGGCTTTTATGACTTTACCTATGACATATGAATAAAGGGCAGTAAGTCACTGGAGAGAGAGAGAAAGAAATTTTTGAGGATTTCTTTACAGCTGCACTGTAAGTGTACCTCATGGCAGAGCTGTGAACTCCCTGCTCCTACTTCTCGAGCTTAAGTTTAGGGGGCATTGGTTCTAAAAGGGTCGTTTAAAGAACTTATTTGTCCTTTAGAGTTTGAGGTCTGACCCCTTACCCTAGGAAATCTGGAAAACGACACTCAACAGCCTATGGGAATCTTGGGAGTTAAAATCAAGGTGAGGTGCTGCTATTTTTGACTGTCGGTCAAAGGACGTGATGAGAGTTTGCTTTGAGCAGGGAGTGGGTCACAACAGGAGAGGGCTGATGAGAGTCATGTTAAATTCTACTCAAGACCACCACCTGGGAAGTGAGAGAACTCAAGACATTTATTAGTCTGTGGAGTGGCAGGCTGGTGACCCAGGAGTAAGGGAAGAGAGGCCGGCTGAATGTCATCACCCACATCATTTGTTGTCACAAATACTCAACACAGAAAAGGTGATGTCCCCACAGGAATGCCAAAGACAAGTCAGCAAATGTACACAGCCAAGGCTGGGGGAAAAAAAATCTGTCAAATTTAAGCTTTTCATTGTAAGTTAGGTAACTGGATATTTAAATTGAGATTCCACTTGAGACCTCAACTGGCAGTAGCACTTTGGAAGGATGAACAAAAAAGTCATTCACTTTTTTTTTTTTAAGAGGGGAAGAAAGAATCAATGTTAAAACGAAGAGCAGGAGATAAAAAAAGTTGTAATTTTTTTTTTTACAGCACGTAAGGGCATTGATTCAACATAATGATTGTATCTGTTATCTGTAGATTCTCTTTTGATTCATGAATTTGCCTATCTTTTTTTCTCTGTGTAATATTAGTTTTTAAATAGCTTCTTAGCCTTTAATTTATTATGTAGCCTGCTAAATGTAAGTATTCAGAACTTCTCTACTCAGCTGTTTTTTTGTCTTAAATCTCTCTTACGTGACCTCTGTCAGTAACACTGCTTCAGTTACCACTGTTGTGCAATATCTCTGTGAACTTAGGCACTTCCCATTCCAGTACTAAGCTGATAGCTGCTGATTAGTGTGTGTCTGTATACATATACAAACACAAACACACCATCTTGTCTCTCAAAGTACTTTAACATCAAGTTACTCTTATTTCACTTAAGTCTTGCTTTTCTTTGGTTTGCCATATGTGAACTCCACTAAATTCAACTATTCTTTATGGAAATTTTCAAGTTATCTGTAATACTGTCATGCTTATAATCACTTTTAAAAAGTTAAAACTTTTAAAACTGTATCTTGTCAATGGTTTAAAAAATCTATCATTTTGGATTTTTCACTGTGCTAAGATCACCTCCTGTTGTATGAACCAGATCTTTTGTCTTATAGGTCCTTTTGATTTAGTCATAAATCATGCTTATGTATGTCTAAATAATCTTACTTTGGAAAATGCGTTGTCACCTGCATGTTAAACATATACAGTAATTTCCGTTTCATACCATGTGTTTCCACCCATGCCTCTAATGATATATTTAACTTTTCCTTTTGCATCATACTTCTTTATGAATGGAGGTATAGTATAGAACAGTATTTTGCTCTGGAGGACGTATCACGCACTACAAGGTGATTTGGGGAATATTTCGGTTGCCACGGTTGCTAGATGTTGTGAATTCACTGTATATGACAGGACCAAACAAGGCATAGGAAAAATTTGGGAGAAAAGATGAGGAAAAGTTCCCAATAATTAGAACAAAAATTCGCAAAGGTAAATAATGGAAAATACTATAAACTAATGAAAGAATAAATAGTTTCTCTAATTTATTGAAAATCAAATTAAATAACAATATTGCTTGTATATTTTAAGTATATATTAAAAATTTTAAAATATTCATCTATTGTTTGGGAATATATATATACACACATACACATGTATATTTGCATTCTGGTATAAATCCCAAACAATTTGGTCACTTTGATTTAGCCTTGGTAAAAATTATGGTTCAGTTTTTACATTCTATTTACCAATTATACTTAAAAAATCCTTTGAAAACTGTATGATATACATAAGACATTTGAAGAAGAAAATGTATTAGGTAAACAAAAACAATGTATTTCTAAATATGAGAGAGACTAGAGAATATTTGCATAACTCATCAAAAATAAAATATGAATCTAAACTAAAATTTTTATTTTTTTAAAAGATGCTTCAGTTTATTCATTAAAGAAAGAAAGAAAAAATGCTGAGGACTATCTATAATTATTGGAAGCATGCTTTTTCTTCTCTTACCATTTATGATTGTTACTAGTTGAACATTCTTTCTGAGAATAAGACTAGGAATGCTGGAATATATATTTAGATATATAAAACACATGGTATGATATTTTTAAAAACGGAAAAAGACAACCCTTCAGAAACCTTATAGTACAAATTTAAGACAAGTTTAAAAAAAGCTTATCAATTTCTACCAAAAAATTCCCTTCGTAAGAACTGGTACCTATATTTAGTTCCACCTTTAATGCAGTGTATCACTACATTTATTTAGGTCTTCATGGGTTTCTTGAATCAGTGATTTGCTGTTTTCATCATACAAGTTTTGGACATATTTTTTCCGTTTTATACTTATTTAATTTTGGGGGGTTGTAATAGGGTACTTTATTCAATGCAGATTCCAAATGCTGATACGTAGACGTACAATTGATTTTTTGTATAACGACCTTGCATAGTGTTGCATAAAGTTGAAAAAAGTCATATATTAGGTCGCTTTTTGTAGATGCTTTTAAAGTTTTCTCTATAGTGAATCATGGTGTCTGTGAATAAAGACAGTTTTATTTATTCTTTTCCTTTATGGATAATTTTTATTTTATTTCTTGCTTTATTGCACTGCTTAGAAGCTCAAATACAACAGTGAATAGAAGTGATGAGAGTTTACATCCTTCTCTTGTTCCTTAATTTAGTAAGAGTGGATCCAGTCTGTCACCATTAAGTAGGATGTTAGCTCTTTTTACTAGAAATGTGTTTTATCAGATTTTTGAGAACATTCCCTTCTATTCTTAGTTTGCTGAGAGTCCTTACCATGAATTGATGTCATATTTTGTCAAGTGCTTTTTTTGCATGTATTGAAATTATAGTATTTTATGTATATATTGTTAGATACATTTTGCTAATATCAAAGTAATCAATATGTTAGTGTCATCAGTGATTTTATTAGAAGAATCTTTAATTTTTAGGGAGCCTCATGTATTCATGGTAGCAGAAAAGTATTTCAAAGTTCTACATTTTTTTATATTATCAACAAATACTAACAGATTTTTTATTTGAGGTTATAATCTCATTTTGTACATTTTTGTGAAAATAACTGCCAGATATCCAAATATAAATAACTTTGTCAGGTATTTTATCAAAAATGTATTCCAGGAAAAAATCACTTTAATTAGTGCTCTTCCTCTAGCCATGGGTTTAGCAGGCTTTTTTGTGAAGAGCCAGATAGTAAATGCTTTAGGCATTTTGGTCAATACTCTATTGTGTCTGTCACAGATAGTCTGTGCTGCTGTTGCAGCATAAATACAGCTTTAGATTATATACAAACAAGTAAGCATGACTGGGTTCCAATAAACATTTACTTGTAAAAATAAATGATGAGCCAGATTTAGTCAATGGACCATAGTTTGTCAACCCCTGTAGGACAGCTTTTATAATTTGTAGTTTGGAATGCAGCAGAAGTGTACTTCCCGTTTTATGGTAAATGATATTAAAATACTTTTTCAAGGGTTGAGACTTAACGTATTTAACTTTTTACTAAGTAATCAAAAGCACTCTTAAAAGAAATTCTTCATTAGTATATTATCTTTTACTGAGTCTTCAGTGAAAAACATACAGTGACTGCACATTTCCAAAGCCACTGTGTTCATTCAAGCTAAATCAATAGATGTTTTACTCACCATTGCTTTTTTTTTTTTTTTTTTTTTTTTTTGCTATTTGTATAAATGTCAGAATCAGGAGGAAAAAAACCCTTAATATTATTAAGGAATTATTTTTGGTCTCATGAATATCTTGAGTGAGTCAGTTCCTACATCAAAGCTCCAGACACTGCAGGCAACTGACCTGATTTCTGTCCCTATGGTTTTCTCTAGAATTAAATATAAATGGAATCATACAACATGCAGTATTTTATGTCTGTCATCTTTAATTAGCATACATATCTTTATGCATGCATCCATCTTGTCGAGCCTGTCAGTTGTTCATTATTTTTAATTGCTGAATAGTATTCCATTGTATAGATGTATCATCTTTTATTCATTAACCTTCTAATGGACATTTGGTTCTTATCTTTCTTATATGAGTAAAGCTACTACTATTTGAATATAATCATTATTTAAGCATATGCTTTCACTGTACCATTGAAATATAATTATTATTTGGCATATGTTTTCATTTCTCTTGGCTGAATACCTAGATGTGAGATTGCTGAGTTGTTTGGTGAGTATACAGTTGATTTTGTAAGATGTAGCCAAAAACTTGTACAAAAAGATGTACAATTTTGCATTTCCCCAGCAACATATGAAAACTTCTATTGTGCTGCATCCTCAACTTTGTATTCTCAGGCTTTTAATTTTTACCCCCATTATGACTAATAATATAGAGCAACCTTTTATGTCCTTGTTTTCAAGTTATACTTCTTTGTGTGTGTAGTCAAATTGTTTGAAATTGAGATACTTGTCTCATTCTTAAGTATGAGTTTTTATATTTTAGATACAACTTCTTTTTATATCAGATATATGTTTGCAAATACTTTCTCCCAGTCTGTAGCATCCCATTTCATTTTCTTAACAAGGTCTTTTGAAAAGCAAAACTTTTAAATTTTGATGAAGTTAAATAATTTATTATTTGTAGCTTAAAAATTACTTGCTTAACCCAGGATCACAAACACCTTCTTCAGCGGTTTTCTCTAGAAAATTTAGTCTGGTCTATTATAAATGGATTTATGATCCATGCTCACTCAGTACTTTTTCTTGAAGTAATTTTTTATAAACTTTATTTATGTATTTATTTTACAATATCATATTTTGTAAATTGAAAAGTAGTTGATATACAATATTATATGTTACAGGTGTACAATACAGTGACTCATAATTTTTAAACGTTATACTTCATTTATAGTTATTGCACTTGGAGGGCATTATGCTAAGTGAAATAAGTCAGACAGAGAAAGACATACTGGAAGATACCACTTACACGTGGAATCTAAAAAATATATAACAAACTAGTGAACGTAACAGAGAAGAAACAGACTCAAAGATGTCGAGAAGGAACTAGTGGTTACCAGTAGGGAGAGGGAAGGGGGAGGGACAAGATGGAGGTGGAGGATTAAGGGGTACCAACTATCAGGTATAAAATAAGGTACAACAATGTATTGTGCATCACTCAGTATTTTTATCTAATGTAAAGTAAGGGTCAAGATTCTTTATTTTGCTAAGGCTTGTAATAGCTGTCCAAGGTTTCTAGCATCATTTGTTGAATGCTCTTTACTGACATGCCTTTATTGAATATCAATTTATTATGTATGTGAAAATCTACATTTACACTTTATATTCTGTTCCATTGATCTGAAAGCTACCCCAGCATCTTGTCCACATGGTCTTGCTTGATGTAGTTTTGAAGCTAGCCTTGAAATCTGTCAGCGTAGGCCTCTCATTTTGCTAATCTATCCAAAATGGAATTTCCTGTTCTAGGTTAGTGTCATTATGGTCTCAACACTACTTCACTGCATCTCACAATTTTGGTATGTTGAGCTATCATTTTTTTATTATTCAAAATATTTTCTAATTTGCCATGTGATTTCCTCTCTTTCCCATGGTTTACACAGATAAGTGTTGTATTTTCCAATGTTAAGAACTTCCCTGATTTGTTTTTAGTTTAACTCAGTTGTGGTTAGAGATATCCTTTTATAGCTGCTGACCTTTTTTAATGTACTGAGACCTCCTTTGTTAGTACTGTCCATATAGGGAAATGTTTAGTGTACACTTGAAAGGAACCTGCATTCCGCTCTTGCTAGGCTTTTTATGTAATATAATCTAGTTAAATTGGTTGCAAGGCGCTGTTCAAATCTAGAACCTCGTGTATGTTCTACTGCTTCTTTTATAAATTACTGAAAAAGAACGATTACAATTTCCAAACGTAAGTGTGGATTTGTCAATTTTTCTTTTTTGTATTGTAAATTTGGTTTCATCTAATATTTGCAAACTCATGGTTTTTATGTTCTCATGATGCACATCATTATCATTATGAAGTATCCCTTTTTAGCCTGTTTTTTCCCTAAAATTTTATTTCAATATTATTACTTTGATACAATTACTCTAGCTGTCTTCCTTATTTTCCATTTAAACTACCACTGACTTTACATGTAATATATGATTTCAGTCTTGCTTTTTGTGTCTTACTCTATCATTAAATCTGTCCCTTTCTGTGTTTTAATCAGAATGTTAAACTATTTATTTTAATATATTATCAATAATTACCATTTGTTGTTTTTGCATACGTTCTTCGTATTTTTTTCTTTCCTTCTTTTACACTGAATATTGCCTGTTATTTTATCACCATTATTGCTTATTATCTATTTCAGAAATTGTGCCAGTGTTTTCACTTCATAGCTTATCTTATCACTGTCTTCCTTTAAATATCATTCTGCCTCACAACAGATACTACTCTTTTGTTTTTTAGTTTACATAATTTTAAAAGAAGTCATATATATAATTTTTTCTTCCTTACATAATGTGACGTTTCCCTCCAAATTAATTTTTTTTTATCATAATTTACAGCCATGTGCTTATAATGTGCCCTGGTGGTGTTTTCTTTCTCTTTCCTGGCTTGGAACTCATTGATTCTTCCACCTATAAATTTATAATTTCTACTGAATTTTAAAATGTTTCAGCTATTATTTCTTCCAAAATATTCTTATGCTCCCTTTATCTCTTCTCCTATAGCGTTCACTTTACATGTTCTAAACTGCTTGAGATTGTACCATAGGTTTTGCATGTTTTGTTCATTTTTTCATTATCTCTCTTTTTTCTCTATTTCATTTATGAGGGTTTCACTGTTAAGTTTGAAAGGGCATGCCTTCTTCCGTAGTTTCTAACACTCTGTTTCCATATTAGATATTATATGTCCTATCTCCAGAAGCTACTTTAGCATTTTTTAGTATTTTCTTTGTTCTCGCCTCATCATGTTAATATTCACTTGATCTTCTTGAGTGCATTGAATATGTTTACAATAGCTATTTAATATCCTTGCCTGCTAGGTTTATCATCTCTGTAATTTCTTGGGCTATTTCTGTTGATTGATATTTTCCCCTGGTTATGAGCTTTATTTTCCCTTATTTTTCCTTGCATGATAAGTTTTAATTGGATATGGAACATTCTAAATTTTACTTCTGTATTTGCTAGATTTTGATGTATTTCATTAAATGGCGGTAGGCTTGTTTCGGCATGCAGTGAAGTTACCTGCATGAGTGTGTTTTAGATGCTTGCTTTCAGCCCCTAGTAACCACCATTCTACTCTGTTACTCTGAGTTCACTTTTCCTTTTACAGGTGTGAAGGTCAGCATTATCCCAAACACCTAAGGGAACCTTCTGTTTTTGTTCTATGTAGTTCTCACTTCTCTGGTCTTATAACCCACACAATCTAGCTTTCTAGGCCTCCACTTACTTTCATCTGTGTCTTCTCAACTCAGGAAGGCAGTTGGACTCTGTTTCCCCTTTCTTTACTGCTCCCTGGAAATTGGCTACAGGTACCAAGCTAAAGCAATCATTTCATTCCTCTCATTTGACTGCCTTACTTCAGGGTTCACATGCATATGCTGCCTGTTATCCAATGTCTGAACACCTTTGGTTCATATATTTTATCTAGTTTTCCAGCTGTTTAAGACAGGAGGGAAACACATTTCCCTGTTATTCTATCATGGTTTGTAGCAGACACCAAAGATAAAGCTTTCTTTTTAGAATTTCAATCGTGAATTTCTTTTTAGAGGCCTATTTCCTTGTAACATTTCAACCATGAGCATCCAATCATTTGAATTCTCTGGTTTTTTCACTACGAAGAAAAACATCTTCGTAAAAACATCTGAAAGCATAACTTTTTTTCCATAATTATTTTTAATTATAATTAAAAGTTCATAATAAATTAAATGCAACAATGATCATCTATCATAATGCAAAAGAGGGTTTTTGGTATGATATGCAATAGTCTGTTTTTCAATGAGAAGGTTTTTTTCTTATTTTGTAAATGTTATTTAATAATGTAGTATTAATTTTGGAATGTGTCTATAATTATAGTATTTTTGACAATAATGATGAGCACATTTAATACTGTTCTCAGTAATGTCACAAAGAACACCTCATTATTTATCTCTGTAGATGTCAAGTATGTCTACACCTGCTTGGATTCAGGCTCCTCAGAAAAGACCAAGTAAAAGACAGGCTCCTGAGTAGGGCTTTCCAGTGGCCTCTTTCACACCATAATATATAAATACTTGTTGAGGCACTTCACACTTTTCTTGAGAGTAGTTGAATCCATTTAGAGCTATTTTTTCCCTTAAATTTCTGCATCTCTTTAAAATACCAGGAAACATTTAAACTTTTAAACATTTAAACTTTTCAAACGGCTTTTTATGACATACTTTATCATATATTACTGCTGTTTAAAATGGAAACCAATAATGTATGCACATGTTCTTGAAGTCGTATTTCACCAGGTAAAAGCTGTATGAAAGATGAAAAACTGTTTTTTAAAAAACCTTACATAACAGGCATAAAAATTACCATGCTTTGGATCTGTCCCAGTTGGCTTAAAAATAAGCCTAAGTGAGAAATTTAGAAAATTTTGAATATAATTAAATTAAGGAATAAGAATTATAATTAAATAATTATAATACTTAATATAATATATAATATATAATTTAATTATATATATGTAATTAGAATTAGGATTAAATATATTGTATTATTATTGCCAGGGTAGCAATAATTGCATTTATACAGAAAAGAAGAATCTACCTAAGACAGACAGACTTGGGGGAAAAAAAGCAAGTAGGTATTTTAACTTGCCAATCATCAATTTATAATTAAGATACATTATCTACCTTTGAAAACATACCTACTCAAAGAAACCTCAGCAATTTTAAGAAGATAGAAATTATGCCAAGCATCTTTACTGACCACAATGCCATGAAACTAGAAATCAACAACAGAGAAACAAAGGAGAACAAAAGGAAAGCATGGAGATTAAACAATATGCTATTAAAAAACCAATGGCTCAATGAGGAAATCAAAGCTGAAATTAAAAAATACCTTGAGACAAATGAAAATGAAAACACAACCAGACAAAATTTATGGGACACAGCAAAGGCAGTGCTAAGAGGGAAGTTTATAGCGATACAGGCCTTCCTCATAAAAGAAGAACAATCTCAAATAAACAATTTAACCCACCAGCTGAATGAACTACAAAAAGGAAGAACAAAAAAAAACCCAAAAGGCAGCAGAAGGAAGGAAATTATAAAGATTAGGGAGGAAATAAATAAAATAAAGATTAAAAAGGCCATAGAAAAAATCAATCAAACCAAAAGCTGCTTTTTGAAAAAGTAAATAACATCGATAAACCTCTGGCCAAACTCACAAAGAAGAGAGAGCACAAACTAGCAAAATAAGAAAGGAGAATGGAGAAATTACAACAAATAAAATAGAAATACAGAATATCATATGAGAATATTATGAAAAACTATATGGAACCAAACTGGATAACCCAGAGGAGATGGACAAGTTTCTGGAAACATACTGTCCACCAAGACTGAATCAAGAAGAAACTGACCACTTGAACAAACCGACCACTAGAAATGAAATTGAATTAGCAATAAAAAACCTCCCTACAAATAAAAGTCCAGGACCAGACGGCTTCACCAAGGAATTCTACCAAACATACAAAGAAGAACTCATACCAGTCCTTCTCAAACTCTTTAAGAAGGTTGAAAAGGAGAAAATACTCCCAATCTCATTCTATGAAGCCACCATCACCTTGATACCAAAACCAGGCAAAGACACTACCAAAAAAGAGAATTATAGGCCAATATCACTGATGAACATAGACGCCAAAATCCTCACCAAAACATTAGCACATAGAATCCAACAACACATTAAAAAGATTATACATCATGACCAAGTGGGGTTCATCCCAGGGACACAAGGCTGGTTCAACATATGCAAATCAATCAATGTAATACATCACATCAACAAGAGAAAGGACAAAAACCACAAGATCATCTCAATAGATACAGAAAAAGCATTTGATAAAATTCAACACCCATTTATGATAAAGACTCTCACCAAAGTGGGTATAGAGGGGACATATCTCAACATAATAAAAGCTATATATGACAGAGCTACAGCCAGCATAGTACTCAATGGTGAAAAACTCAAAAGCTTCCCACTAAAATCTGGGAAAAGACAAGGATGCCCACTATCACCACTCCTATTCAATATAGTCTTGGAAGTCCTAGCCACAGCAGTCAGGCAAGAGAGAGAAATAAAAGGGATCCAAATTGGAAAAGAAGAGGTGAAAGTGTCACTATATGCCGACGACATGTTACTATATATAGAAAACCCTAAAAAGTCCACACAAAAACTACTAGAGCTGATTGAAGAAATCAGCAAGGTAGCAGGTTACAAGATTAATGTTCAAAAATCAGTGGCATTTCTTTACACTAACAGTGAATCAACAGAAGAAGAAAGTAAAGAAACAATCCCCTTTAAAATAGCACCCAAAGTAATAAAATACCTAGGAAGTAAATCTAACCAAGGAGGTGAAAGAATTATACACAGAAAACTATAAACCATTGATGAGGGAAATTAAAGAAGATTTTAAAAAATTGAAAGATACCCCATGCTCTTGGATTGGAAGAATCAGTATTGTTAAAATGGTCACACTGCCCAAGGCAATCTACAGATTTAATTCAATCCCTATCCAATTACCCAGGACATATTTCACAGAACTAGAACAAATCATAATAAAATTTATATGGAACCATCAAAGACCTAGAATTGCCAAAGCATTACTGAAGAGAAAGGAAGAGGCTGGAGGAATAACTCTCCCAGACTTCAGACAATACTATAGAGCTACAGTCATCAAGACAGCATGGTATTGGTACCAAAACAGACATATAGACCAATGGAACAGAATAGAGAGCCCAGAAATGAACCCATAAACTTTTGGTCAACTCATCTTCGACAAAGGAGGCAAGAATATACAATGGAATGAAGACAGTCTCTTCAGCAAATGGTGTTGGGAAAACTGGACAGCAGCATGTAAAACAATGAAGCTAGAACACTCCCTTACACCATACACAAAAATCAACTCAAAATGAATCAAAGACTTAAACATAAGACAAGATACAATAAACCTCCTAGAGGAAAATATAGGCAAAACATTATCTCACATACATCTCAAAAATTTTCTCCTAGAAGAAATAAAAGCAAGAATAAACAAATGGGACCTAATGAAACTTACAACCTTCTGCAAAGCAAAGGAAACCATAAGTAAAACAAAAAGACAACCTACAGAATGGGAGAAAATCTTTGCAAATGAAACCGATGAAGGCTTGATCTCCAGAATATATAAGCAGCTCATACGACTTAATAAGAAACAACCAAACAACCCAATCCAAAGATGGGAAAAAGACCTGAACAAGCAATTCTCCAAGGAAGACATACAAATGATCAATAAGCACATGAACAAATGCTCAATATCACTAATTATCAGAGAAATGCAAATCAAAACTACAATGAGGTATCACCTCACACCAGTCAGAATGGCCATCATTCAGAAGCCCACAAATGACAAATGCTGGAGAGGGTGTGGAGAAAAGGTAACCCTCCTACACTGCTGGTGGGAATGCAGTTTGGTGTAGCCACTATGGAAAGCAGTATGGAGATTCCTCAAAAGACTAGGAAAAGACTTACCGTATGACCCAGGAATCCCACTCCTGGGCTTATATGCAGAAGGAACCCTACTTCAGGATGACACCTGCACCCCTATGTTCGTAGCAGCACTATTTACAATAGCCAAGACATGGAGACAGCCTAAATGTCCATCAACAGATGACTGTATAAAGAAGAGGTGGTATATTTATACAATGGAATACTATTCAGCCATAAAAACCGACAACATAACGCCATTTGCAGCAACATGGATGCTCCTGGAGAATGTCATTCTAACTGAAGTAAGCCAGAAAGAGAAAGAAAAATACCATATGAGATTGCTCATATATGGAATCTAAAAAAAATAAGCATAAATACAAAACAGAAATAGACTCATAGACATAGAATACAAACTTGTGGTTGCCAAGGGGGCAGAGGGTGGGAAGGGATAGACAGGATTTCAAAATTGTAGAATAGATAAACAAGATTATACTGTATAGCACAGGGAAATATATACAAGATCTTATAGTAGCTCACAGAGAAAAAAATGTGACAATGAATATATATATGTTCATGTATAACTGAAAAATTGTGCTCTACACTGGAATTTGACACAACATTGTAAAATGATTATAAATCAATAAAAAATGTTTAAAAAAAAAGAAAGAAAATATACCTACTCATTTATAATGCTGCTGTCAAATAAGCTACAAGTGACTTTATCTCAACTCACTTATTGAGGTCTTGTAAATAATTACTTCCCTCCTTTAGTCAATATATATAAGTTTGAGGGTTGGTTTCAGATGCAATATTCCTTAGGTATAGTTCTGGGTTTGTGTGTGTGTGTGTTTGGTGGTATGGGGTTACGAAGTAACACAGTAAGAGTATGCATCTAATTTTTTATGCATTATTTCTAGTTGACTTCAAAGCATTAGTCGAAGTTGATTATTTATACTTTACTCATGGTCTCCTAATATCTTTTTTCTGCTTTTCCCCCTGTGCTATGCAATTAATCCTTCTATATAATCCTCATCTGTCACTTATTCCTTGTCCCACATTTCTCTATCCAAATAATACTTCTATAATACAATACTAAAGCCTTTTGCTGATTATAGGCAGCTAAACAGACTGGGTTTTTGTTGTTGTTGTTCCCAACCCACTAGCATAATTTTATATTTCAGCTTGCAGCAGTTTGAAAACAGAGAAAATGCCATGACATTAATTGGTACTTGGGAAAATCCAAATGGCTAAAATGGCGGCACATTAAGAAAGTCACCTTAGCTACATACAGACTATTGGCCTCAGCCCCAGAAGCCACGCCAACCTCAGAGTCTGCTTAGGAAGCCATTTCTCAGAAATTTTTAATGAATCCATTTGTTTTTTTAAAAAGCTATATAAAAACTAAAAGATCTATGATATTAATTTGTAAAAATAAATGACCAAATAAATAAATAGGAATTAGGTGTTATTTGCTCATAATATTTTACTTTTGTATTAGATGTATATATAAAATAGAATATGTAAGTGATTATTTTACAGTAATTGGTAATACTGATGGTCTGAGTGACCTCTCTCTAGGCTAGTAGCATACGTGTAAACTTCATTGAGACTTACTACTTGACTCTTGGACACATTAGCAAAGTAAGGGAGCCTCGCTAGTTAATTAAATATAATAGTTTGATTGACAGTCTGATATCTTCTTTTTTTAATTGAAGTATAGCTAGCTTACAACGGCGTGTTAATTTCTCATGTGTAGCATAGTGATCGATAGTCTGATTATCTTCTAAAATAACATGCTGACAAGACCAGGGACTGGTTTCCCTAGCAGGACCACTTTCTTTTTGACAGTTTTAAATAATTCTGCAAGTATTTTCTCCTCTAATCGTATTTCATGGTTCCTTTGCTGAAGACTCACATTCTGATTTGATGTCCTTTTCCTTTCTGTACTCTAATAGGATCAGCCATATAGCAACTAAGCCCAGGGCCATATCATTTTTACATAACAACGGAGCTCATCAACGGAGCTCATCTGTAATGAATCAGAAGTATTTGCCGCTTAACACTCAGATGGTTACCGTATTTTTCTACTTGTAAGGCTTTGGGTAGCGGTGCTCATTAACTTACCCATGTACCACAGAAAGCACTTTCCTTTCATTGTTGTATTTAAAGCACATTTCAGCATCTGATGGAGTTAATGTTAATATTACATAGCACCTAGTATGTGCCAGACACTAAGTGCTTCACATAAAGTTGATTCATATAATACTCATAAAAATTTTCTGATGTACGTTTTGGTTATTATTTTAACTGTATGAATAAGAATTTTCAAGTATGTACTGTAATGTCAAGGGGGAATTTCAAACCTTTAAAACAAAGCATTATCAATCACTAGCTAGTCCATCTTGGCTTTGTCTTGGCCAAGTGTTGGCACCAGACTTGTCCCCACAGATTAGCATAGGGCTGTACCAGGCCACCTGTAACACGGTCCTATCTCACAGAAAACTCTATGTTCTCAAGTGAATCAAGAACTATTTTTTAGGATGTATGTGTGTCAATGAAATTCAGCTCTCTTCTGAGTCTATCTTTTCTTTGTGGCCCCTTGTAGAATAGGCTTCTTGAGACACAGAATGGATTGCAACATGGGTAACTATCTCAGTGGCCTTCCACATACAGTCATAACATTTCTATAAGTCATCCCCCCAGTGTAAATAGTGATCTTTTAAAAAATGTACATCAAATTACATCATTTCCCTTAGTTAAAAGTCCTCAAAATCATGAACATAACTGAGTCTATAAGCACATTTCTTATAAGAAGATACCATACCTATGAGTCATGCCTAATTCATACTAAAAAGGACAAAAAACCACATCAGCTCAAACATTTGCCTTGTTAAAAAAATAAAATATGTTTAAAAAAAGCTTTCAACTCAAACTATTAAAAATAAGACATAATTTAGGAAAAAGCAATAAAGGAAAAATATATAATGATAAAAGAACAAAGACATAAATAAGAAATGAAGGAAAAATATAGGATTCATAATTCAGTCTAAAACCTTTTTACACCAAAATGTAAATATATAAATTTTCAAAAGGTATAATTCAGAGGTAAAAAGTGAAAGGGTTGAGATATTCAGTCAAGAATACCAAGGAGGATTATTAGATAAGGTGAATGCAGGGGCCATGTGGTCAAATCCTATGCCCGGAATAACTGATAGGAAATAGTCATTAAACATATATTGGTTGAAGGGAAAAGGTGAGCGTTAAAAAGCCATAATATCATATTGTAATAGTCAATGATAGTAAATTAAGATATGTTAAGAGATTATTTTTAGGAAGATATAATTTTTGAAAAATAGAATTCTAAAACTTAGAAAATCTAAAGAGCTGAGTTAACTTAGAAGCCCATTTAAAATTATTAAAAATCCATTCTTCAGAATGTACAAAATTTGCACTCATTAATTTCTTCCAAAATATCAAGAAATTCAACATTTAATACTATTATGAAAAATTGAAAACATATGAGAAGTGTGTGTGTATATATATATATGTGGTATGAGTGTGTGTATATTTGCAAACATGTGCACAGATACACGTCATGGAAGTAAAAAAGGCAAAAAAGTAGCAAAAATATTAACTAATTAAATTCAAATCAGTTTCACTTATGAATATTGTAAATTTTATTAAAAATAAATTATCAGTACATTTTATCTCCATATTAAATAGGTAAATATTAGAAACTAAAGCTTTCCAAAATAAAAATCACATAATTGTCTTAATAGATACTGAAAAATATAAATTATAATCACACTACAATGGAAAACAAGTAACCTTTTTAATTTTTTGGAAGGGCTTGCACTGCCTTCATGCCCAGGACCTGAAGTGGGGTGTCCTGTGTGTGCCCAGGCTGGCACACTTACATGGATGTTACCTTAATGTACCTCATGTGTCAACTCCTTCCTCCCTAGAATAAAATAAAATAAATCAAGGTGCTCCCTTTTTATGTGTGGATAAATCATGGCAAATTGAAGGGGAATTTTAGAAAAATTTTAAAGAAATAATTTTAGGTAGGCCATTGCCAGGAAGATAAAATCAGGCCCTCTAAGGCTATGTAATTCCTCCACAGGTCCCAAGGTAAGAGACTGACGCCCTGGTTTATCAGAATCCTTCACCTGTGTATACTGCACAGCTACTAGTGCTGTTTGCTGTTGCACTGAATCCTGTTTAGCAGTTTTGTCCCCCAAATTCATTATGCTGCAAAGCTGCCATATCAAGGAATGTTTATGAAGCTTTGAGAGACTAGGCACAGTGGTTCTGAGATTTACCAACAGACCTGAAAACACCATCAGAGAGGCAAAAAAAAGTGGTCATAAAAGTGTTGCTATGGATACCATACTCTGACCCGCTGCTTTGGCTAGTGCCACATTATTAAATGTGCAGCAATTCTGACACGGGGGTGAACTGCTTAGATCACAAAACAATGTTTGAGAAAACAGTACCGGGGAAGAATAAATTAACACTAACAAATTAAAGCAAAATCTACAGAATATTAATCTTTATATATATAATCTTTATATATTTGCATGATGTTTTTAGATGAGCAGCATTCGGCTTTGTGATCTAAGTTAAAGTGGATTTTAAATATGCACTGATACAAATAACAAAGCTAATTAAATGTTTATTATTTACCAAACATAATAATTTGGAAAGGGACTATATTGCTTTGGTGGAATATGCTGGTATAAATAGTGGTCATTTCAGTTACATTGTTCTAACTGTAGAGGTCTTTAACATTTGTTTAGTTAAATTAATGATTTTTTGAAATTATTGGGCCAGACCACTGTGTGAATAATACTTGTTGAGGCAGGCAGTAATTGTCATGTCATTGGACTTGAATCAAATGTGAATATTTATCCCAGTTTGTTCAATAACAGGATCTATGTATGCCCTTATTTTCTTCCTTTTATAAAATTGTTGGTATCAGTTAAAAATGTGCATTGAGACATCATACCAAAAATATTCTTTGGAGAAACTCATAAACAGAAATGCCGCCAATCTTCTTTTATCCAGTGCTTGAGTTGGATGAGAGCTAGGCAATTTGGAAAGCTGCATTAAATGTTCTAGGATATACAGGTCCCACACTAATGCAATAATGTGCCAAATGGCACTTTGGTGACCTAGCATGTTTGGTTTGACTGCTCAGACTGGGATAGATCCCTCACATGCCTGGCAGAAGCTGTTTTCTTAATTTGGCTTTTTTGAACAGTATGAAAATTTTCTGCATCATTTTCTATTTTGGGTAGAGACAGATATGAAGATGATTTAGGTGTAGTACTAGGAGCAGTATTTGGCACATTTCTAATATAGCAGTATGTATTTTCCTTTTGTTACAGCTATCACCACTTTTAAATTATATTATCGTACATAGTTTACTCTTAGTATTTTTCCTGGAAATCAGTAGTACATTCAGCAAAGTATAAAAATTATTCAGATTTACAGTTGACCCTTGAAGAACACAGATTTGAACTGTGCAGGCCTGCTTACATGTGGGTTTTTTCAATAAGTATATGGGAAATTTTTTTGGCAATTTGTGACAATTGGAAAAAAATTTGCAAGCAAACTGCATAGCTTCGAAATTATCAAAAAAAAGTTACGTTGTGAATGCATAAAATATATGTAGATACTAATCTATCCTTATATAGACATAAGGTAAGTGACGTTTAATATAAAATTAGTTACTTGTTTGTTTTCTTGTTTTATAAATTTGCTTTCAAAGAATTACACTATCATACAGTATGCCAGTCTCTCTCACAATTGGAGAAACTGTGTAAGCCTATCATAAATGTAACAATGTTTCCAGTACTGTGTTATGAATACGACTGTAATACTGTATGGCATAAAAATGTTATAATAATTTATTCATTAGTGTATAGTCTAGGCTCCAGTGAAGCAATTGTATTGATGACACCAGGCTACCATAAAGCAGTCCTATTGCTGTTTCTTCATTATCAATACATGAATCATTATACCTGGAAATAAATAAGAATCTTTCACATATTTTCATTTTTGATGCACAATGTTAGTAATACATATAACATGTACAGTGTTTTGAACACATCAAGCTTATTCTATGAATTAATTAATCTTTCATTCAGACTAAATGAGTGAAAAACCAAATATAAAATTTCAGAGTACCACCTTAAAAAGGCAGTAATTAATGCTTATTTTTTCATTCAGATTTGAAGCATATAGAGCATTACTTAAATACATATTTGCTGCATAAATGAGCAACATAAGTGAGACACCAAACTGAACAGCTAACATAGTAGATGTAATAGTAACCCAGAAATTAAAAGAAAGCATTCAAATTATATGAAGTATATTTTACAACATAAAGAAAAAGCACATATAATAAAATGAAAGCTCTTTGAAATTTAAAAATATGATGACTATAATAAAAATAGAAGTGTTGAGCAAGAGAATTAAAATGGCTCAAAATCTAATTAGCCATCAGGTTAAAAACTCTTCTAGATATAAAAAATAATACTTGTAGAATATATGAGAATAAAAGTAAAGCTGAAAGAGATCCGGCTCCAGCATGTTAAACGTCATCTAAACGCCTTACCACCAACAAAGAGATCTTCTTGGCTGGAGAACCTCTGAGAGCTTCATTTCCATATTCTCATTTTAGGTTCTGGTATCCAAAATACTGCTTTTCTGGAAAACAGAGATTTAAAAGAGAACTGCATGCAGAAAATATATTGGGACACATCCTCAAAAGATACACCTGTAAGGATGTGAGGAGGCAAGATTGGGGAGGAGAAACTGACCTGAAACTTGGTGGCAAATGAGTCCTTGGCTAATCTAATGGCTGGGGGATGGGGGGGGCTGGTAATGTAGAGCTAGGATGGCTGTTCAGAGTTGTACCAAAATGAGAGAGTATCTCACTACCTTGTTTAAGGTTTATGCCCACTGGTGTGCTCTTAAACCAGATCTTCAGAAGAATGAAAAACAGCAAACGAAAAAAGCTCTGATTTTTATGGCATCAAACAGATGCTACCATGAGTTTAGCTACAGTGTAGCCAAATCCTTCAGTAGTTGACAATAGGTTCTTTCAGTCAGCAGGAGCTGGCTCCAGCACACCCCTGGGCTCACCTTCAGCGAGGTAGATCCTTGTGAACTGGGGCACGTTTCAGTGAGAGCTGTAGCTCTCAGCCAGTTGCCTGCAACAGTCCCAGCATCGGGGATGGGTGTGTCAGCAGGAGAAGGGGACCAGATTTTGTCAGCACAGACCCTCTTACACTTGCTATGGCTTAATCTTCGAAGTACTTCACATCCACCAAGTCTTAATATTCACATGGTCTTGTAAACTTTATTATCGCCAGCTTACTGAAAAGGAAAGCATATGAAGACTTCACACCTGGCAGAGCTCTATGTAAAACTGTGGGCAATAAACATAGAACTTGGGCAACCAGAGTTTTATCATCCACAAGAAGGTGACATTGCTTAGTGTAGCATTTGACTCTTATAACTGGAAGGTTTCAAGTAATGCCTGACTGGATGACAACATGATGGAACACCAATGGATATTTGTGGTTGTGTAAATACTCTCTAAAGCCACTACCATGGAGCAGAGAAACACTGATGTCTGTGTGTGGCTACATTCTTCCCTGTGTCATTCAGTTCTATGCAAAGAAACCAAAAAACAAATTTAGATGTCCATATAAAACTCTATAACTGTTTTGGGTGATTCTGCAGTGTTTGGCCTACTTAAAAGAAATGTTGACATTTACTCCATCCCCATCATCTAGGTAATGAAAGTATAAATTACAATTTTGGTTTTTGTTTGTACCTTCTACTTTTTTAAAGTGTGATCAATAGTTTGGATTTTAGAGCTTTTTATGGTCAATTTACATATGTAAATATTTACTAGGCCTTTGATTTACTTTGAGGGAATTCAAATTAGTCTAACATGTTACTTGAAGTCATCAGAATCTTTTAGATCTTTTAAATAAATCATGAATGTGAAGTAGGCTTTAACCTATTAAGTTATATATTCTAGAAGTGTTACCAGAAATACTTAGATGTCACGAACATATTTCTAAGATAAACACTTCAAATGCAATTTTATTCTGTTAAATATCAGTAACATATATGTCATTTGTCAAATATAATTTAATATGAAACATAATTGTAGTGGTAGGGAAATAAATATGAGCTAAAATGCCTAAAGCAGTAATTATATACATAAATATTAGCCATGTTTTTAAAAAATAATTTTGAAAATCAGAATAATCTGTGGAATGTATAGAGCTATTTATATGCTATTAACTTGCTCTTGATTTACTGGAACAAGGAATATTGAAACATTAAAATAGATCATCATAGAAAGGGGTAAGAGAAAAGCAACTGGAAAAATCAGTGGGCCCATCATTTTCTAATAAAGTGTTTTAAAAGCAAATATCCTGATTAAAAACAAAATATATATAAGCTGGTTGATACGTAAACAAGTGGTTCAGAGAAGAATCTGTAAAAATGGTTAAAAAACTAACCACGCTTAAGCTTATCAATGATCAGTGAAAAAAATAATAATTAACAAGTTAGTGAAGCATTATCTGTTATTTATATATTTTATTTATAAATAAAACATGAATTAACTAATCTGAAACTTTAAAGCACACATAAAAATGATTTTTAAAAACATTAGAATCAACATTCAGTGTCAGGAATTTTGTAGTAGTGTTTCTGTGGTTTCCAATAATAAACTATAAATATTGTATCATTCAAAGAAAATAAAAAATGATTAAATGATAAAATTGCATAATTAGGTCATTTATTTAAATGCAAATATTATGAGTAATCAAATAAATGTAATGAATTCATTGTTATTCTTTATATTTTTGAGTAATGTCTCCAATTGTAACTAAAATTCATTTCTGATATTTTCTGTACAGGATCAAGCTAATTCTCAGACTATAATATAATTACTCACTGGCTGCGAGGTATATTCCTGGGACTTACTTCCTGTTTCTATACTTGTAGTTTAGAAATAACAGTTCTATGAGAATGAAAATCTTTATATTTTTCTGACTTTTAGAGGAATTTTCTTTTTGTTGTTGCCTTGTAGCTACAGAAGCAACTTTTTTTTTTTGGTAAGCATTTTCTTTAAATAAAGAGTTACTTTGAAAATAAATCCTTTATACATTTTTCTAATGAGTATAAATAAAGATAATTTTTGCACGGATTCATATTTTTATTTTAAAATTGAATTAAGGTATTTGTTGAAAGTATAAGCTAATGAATATATATGGGTTTCTTTCTTTAATCACCTGATGACACTAAATCTCTTCTATCAAAAAGAAAGTAAACACATCATTTTTGCTTATCTTGCATATTACACATAAATGTTTTGCAAAGCCTGTGTCTCACCTTAGAATAATTTGCAGCTGATAAATATGTTTTGAATGACTAATCTATATTAAGCAAATTAGCTAAATAATATAAGAAAAGATAATAATAGACAATTTTACACCATAAGATTTTCTGTTTCTTTTATATGGAATCACAGTAGAGTTAAAACATTTGAAATTATGTTTGTTTGAGCCAATTTTTTGGATATTAAACAGCAAATAATAGGTCATAGATTTTGGTAAATGAAGGAAAATTATATGATTACTCTCTCTTCAGTAAAGATATTTTACAAAGGCAAATTAGAGTAGAAAGCAGAAGAATCATACACCAAACATGATCAGTAAAGATAATAAATCTATGTAATTATATCACAACATGTAACATTTACCAAATGATGAGTGTATTCCTTTTAATGTTGATTTGTCTAAATAACTGCTTCAACTCTTCAATTTAATTTGCCTCCTCAGAAACTCTTAAGTGCACCCTACAATGCATTTATCTACCACTGATCAATGTATTTAAATAAATCACCCCTCCAGAGTTATAAACTATTAGGCACACAGAGAAACTTATAAATATTGAATATTTAACCATGGATGATAGTAGAGACATAGTCTTACCAGCAACCACCTGCAGAATTTTAATTAAAAATATTCATTAATTTAAAATATCCTTTATGCATCTAAACTAATTGGTGATGTACACATCTTTTACTGAATATTAAACAGTGGAATCATTTCAGAGAATATGGAAATGCATATTAAGATCTTTACAAATATGTAAATTTTCAAATCCAGCATTCAGTTTTTTGCAATTATAGGGAACTATGTCAATTAATTGAGATATCACTACCCTGAAGATCTTGTGGTGTTGCTTGGAATGGAGAAAATATAATCAACTTATTGCTCTAATGTGTTATAGTATAATTTGGGGTGTAATTCAGCAGTTGCAGTAAGTGAAAATTTTAAGCATTTGACACAGGTCACTGAAGAGAGGAAACTGAGATGAAAGCTGTTCTCCGTTTCAGTCATTTTGTTTCATGTTGATCATAAACTATGTAGACGTTCAATAACTGTGTAAACTACTCAGACATACTAAATATGTATTTGCTGCAAAATGAATATATTAATAGTAATTAAAATTTACTCAGTGGCAATTTATTTTCAGTTTCAAATGCATTATCACAATGTAAAATGCTAACCTTTTAGGAGAAAGTTATTTTTTTTATAATATACTTCAGTTTTTTTTTAAACAGATTAATGCAGGATTTATTTGTTTGACAACCTATTTCTTGTTCTATGTTGAGAAGGGAGGAGCATGCTAAAGTAAGTATCAAAATCCTGTAATTCAATAGCAGAAAAACTAAATGTTCCAATTAAAAGATAGGCTAAAGACTTGGATAGACAATTCTCCAAAGAAGACATACAGATGGCCAATAGGTATTTCTACAAATGTTCAATGCCACTTATCATCAGGAAAAAGTAAATCCAAACCACAATGAAATATCACCGCACAACCGTCAGGATGGCTGTTATCAAGAAACAAACCCAAAAGACAAGTGTTGGTCAGGGTGTGGAGAAATAAAAACACTTGCATACTGTTAGTGGGAATGTCAAAAGGCACAGCTGTTATAGGAAACAGTATGAGGTTCCTCAAAAAGTGTAACTACCATCTGATCTAGAAACCCCACTTACAAAAAATTAAAATCAAGATTTTGAGGCAACATTAGTGCTTCCGTGTCCACTGAAACACTTCACGATAGCCAAGTTGTAGAAACTATTTAAATGGTCATTGACAGATAAGTGAATAAAGGAAATACGGTATAAAAGGGGAAATTCTAATACATACAACAATGTAGCTAAACCTTGAGCTCATTATGCTAAGTGAAATAAGCCAGTCAACAAAGAAATACTGCATGATACCACTTGTTCATGATATAAATAGTCTAACTGAACCAAAAAAATAGAATGAGGGTTGCCAGGGGCTGGGGAGAGGGGGAAATGGGGAGTTATTAATCAATAAACACGACGTTTCACTTAAACAAGATGAATCAACTCTAGAGATCTACTACACAACATTGTACCTATAATTACCAATAATGTATTATTTACTTAAAAATTCATTAGAAGGTAGATCTCATGTTGTGTTCTTAGCACAGTAACTTTTATTTTTGAAATCAAGCTTTTGGTTAAGTTATTTAAATGAGAACTTTGACTCTTCCTTGCCACTCATAATATGTGGTGATAAGAGGATGTGTTTTACCTCACAAAGCTTAAATGAGTTTAAATGTTGTATCAGTAAATTTGTGGTGCGTCCTTGACCTATTCCAATATTACAAACTTTGATGTAGTCCACAAACATTTCCAAAGAGTGTATCATTTCCAGAAATCCCTCAGGGTTTTAATGAGTAGAGGGAAGTCAGTCTTTATCAAATATTAATATACTTTACATTTACTTTCTCGGGTGAAAGCCTGAATATCTGCAGATGTTCCCTATCATCTGAGTCAGTCCTCTGGGAAGAGAAGCGATAACAAAAGGTTTAGTTTCCTAATAATGGCACCGATTACTTTTATTTTCCTTTTGGAGTGAATGGGAGAAGAGAAGAATGCTTATATCTCCCTTTAGGGTTTTTGTGTTTCCTGTTTTCTCTTTTTTTTCCTTCCCCATCGCTTTCTGTGTCCTCTGGTATACACTTCATAAAGTTTTATGTTATTAAAATTGTGATTACGCACATATGGAGACATACACACAATATTCAAACACTGAGTATATAAGGCTTGAAATATTAAGCCTTGTAGCCCTTCTGCCTCAGATTCTCACTCCTCAAAGACAAGCAATTTAATTATTTTATCTGTTCTGTTGTTGCTGTTTGCTTCTGGGAATTCAGAATCCAGTTTGTGTTTATATCTATAATTTGTACCTCCACAGTACTTAGAACATCTCTTTTGTCACAGAGATACCGCACCAGTTGTTTAAAAAAAAAAAAACCAGCAAGATACTTTATTTCATATTTGGAGTCTGAAAAATAAGTCTGGTCTGTACAATTAAAGTACCTCTCTTCCCAGGCTTCCTGTATATTCTAGAAGGTTTCATCAGTAGCAATTTTTAGGGGACCCACTTCCTCATTCAAAATGAAGTCAGTGTTAAGGAAAAAGACATTTTATTTTTAAATGTTAACTAAAATGTAATTTTCTGATTGTTCATAGTTTAATTTTCTTTACTCTTAATATTTGTTTCAATATTCCCAGATACTTTCTCTTTACTTTCAGGCACTCAATAAAAACAAGTGTTAATTCACGTTTTGCCAGATCTTATAATAGTCTCCCATGTTTTTGTCTAACTTTAAAATGTTGCTTTTCTTGCTATTAAGAAGGAAATAGATTTGATACAACATTATAAAGTGATTATAAATCAATAAAAAAAAAAAAGAAGGAAATAGAGGTAGGGGATGTGTGACAGAGGGAAGTTGCTCCATGGAGTTTAATAGAAACATTTTTGCCTCATTATTAAAAAGGAATCCAGATCTGTGATTTAAAAAGATGAGAACTGGCTCTATATTTGGTTTTGTGTATTTTCTGGTTTATGAATCTTGGTCTATGGACCTATGAATTTTCATATGCAGTATAGTGAAGGTCAAAATAAAAGAAAAAATGAAACAGACCATGAACAACTACTGTATTACAGCTTATTTTAAAATTATTAAAAGTTTAACATTAACAACATTATAATGAAGTATGTCAGAATGTCAGAGAAGAAAATGTCAGAAAAAGAATGTCTGAACAAAAAAGAACAAAGAGCATTTCTCATCACCCAGTTACACAAGGGTTAAGTAACACCCCACTGCAGCCGCCCACTGACAACGCACCTTGAGAGGAATTCAGGGTGAAAGCCAGGATGAGGCACTCTGTGCCTTGCATAAATGTGCCCCAAGATAGTTAGATGAGCATCGCAGGAAGAACTTCAGTGACCCCAGATTCTTGCATCATCGCATACACAGAAAAGCACTAAGGTCATTAACTTGAGATACACGTGGTCAAGGATATACCTTGGTAAAAGATTACTGGTAATCACAAAGAACAGGTATCCCAGTAAAGATTTCCTAACCAAAGGATTCATATGTATACTGGCTTCTTCATTACCTCCGTGGAGCAGTTTACTCAAAGCTATTAACTGGCTGTCTCCTGACCTTTAGTCTTGAATAAAGCTCAAACTCACAATTTTCACGTTGTGTATTTTTCTTTAGTCAACACAATTTGGGTACATCAAAATTAACTACTGCTTAATTTCAAAAATTCAAATACCCTTTATTTTCTTAATACTATATATTATACCTCATCTGAGTAGTTCATATAATTGCTTCCAATTCTTTTTAGGACTTACTGCAAATATGCTTATTCTAAACAATGTTCAAAGGGATGAAAATGGACATTTTATTCACGCTTTAATAATACCTAGTTTTTATACATCTGCACAAGAAATGTTGATAAAAACTAGCCAGCATTTGTTCTGATGACATAGAGTACTTTTCTATGTTGGCTTTTCAGCTGATTCAAGAGTTGAGATTCTAAAAGGTTATAACCTTGTGATAAATGATTATATTAAAGTCTATATTTTGAAAAGAACTGAAAACTAGAAAGGAAAATTATATGTTTTTTACCCTTTCTACTCTATAATAATATATTCATCAAGTGTAAGTCTTCTATCACTGATTAGGAAAATCATTTATCTTCTACCATCTACTTATATTACACTTAATAGTAGCATAATTTCAGCTATAATTCACTATATAACCATTGTCAGCCCAATATCTATTACCACTAGAAACTTCACTTTGAAACTGAAAATTATAAATCGCCCCAAAATAGTAATACTAATAACGTACAAATTTTAAATTGCTTCCTTGAAAACTCTATAGCTTCTATTAAGTTACTTTGATTTATGCTTCAGTAATTTAGAAGCGATGGATAGCAGGACATCATGCACAATTACGGAACTCATACTTCAATATCTCACTCTTTCACAATCTATATAATCTAGATATTTTTTCTTTCAAAGATGTACATTAAGATAACTCAAAAAAATTGAAATTTTATATAAAGCCCTATATATTATTAAATAAGATAGACATAATAAGGCAATATACATATGTTTCACAGATGGAAATGTCATATACAAGTTAAATTCTGACACTTCTAAGTATTGAAGAATAAGAAAAACAGGGGCTGTGAAATAGTACATTTGAAAATAGGTATAACCCTTTTTGGATAGAAATAGAGAAATAATCAGTAAACTTGAAGTTGTGTGACCCAGAAATTCCACTTGAGGCATAAGCTAGAGAAAGTTATCCCACATATGCTATAGAGGCATGTTCAAGAATGTTCACTGCAGCATCATTAGTAACTGCTATGTAGGGAATTATTGAAAAATAATGACTTTCTCAGACAAAACCAATACTGTGAGAATTAACTGCCAACACACCTACTATGTAAAAGATATTAAAGGAAGTCTCTTCAGGCAAAAATACCATATCAGAATTTGGACATATAAAATGAAATGAATAGCTCTAGAAATGAAGAGATGATGTTACAATGAAATTCATTAATTTTCCCCACTTAAAAAATAGTTTAAATGTGGCAGTAGTGTATTGTGTGTTTATACAATACTTAATAGAGGGTATTCCAAGAATAGCACAAAGACTAGGAGGAAGGAATTGGGAATATATGGCTGTAATATTCTTATTCTGCATGTGAAGTAGTATAACACTATTTGAAGGTAAACTGAATAATTAAAAATGTACACTTATGTAAGCCAGTAGGGCACCATTAAAAAAATTAACAACAAAAACAACAGGATGTATGCATGTAAGTTAATAGAGGAAATAAGGTGGAATCCTAAAAATTGATCAGTTAACATAAGGAAAGGCAGAAAAGAAGAAAAAAAAGAAAAACTGAGACAAACAGAACAGCTGAAAAGGTGGTAGATTTTAATGAAACATGCCAGTACTCACACTGAATGTGGTCTAAGGACACTGGTTACAAGACAGATGTTTTGTTATATGTGATCAAGGAGACAATTCTACGCTAAGTAAGAATTGAGCTTCTGAATTATAAGTAAAAATGCATGCATTTTCAATGAACATGATTATTTAAACAAAACAAAGAAATATATGCAGATAAGACTGATTTTTTTCAAGTTCCGATTTGGATTGTGGAAAATTGAATTTTTTTTGGTATTAACATGTTTTCACTCAGTATTACTTTTCCTGGATGGTGAAAAATTAACATACAAAATAAAATATAATGTGATTTAGTGGGACATTTAACCTTAACTATGTTTTTAAAACCATAAATTTCAAATAAAATATATACATATATACTTTACATGAGTGTGTATATTAGTGTATATACATGCATTCAGAAGCATCGAGGTATTCTGAATATCTGAAAAAATGAGAAGATGGTCAAACATGCTATTGGGGGAGAGTCTGGTGAATTCAATAAGCCAATTTGTGGCTCCAGTATATTTCATACATTTTTCATACAACTTTGTATTTTACAAAATTCAGATATTCCTTCACCAAATTAAAGCCACAACTGTGGTATATATGGACCAAAACTGAAATATATAGGGGAAAAGTTACTAATTCCATGGAAGTCAAAAATATAAAAAGTAGGAAAATTGCTCCCATACAGGGCCTTGGGGCACCTGTGGGTTTCTATTTTTTAGATTCTCAAATAAAAGCCCCTGTATCATCTTGAAGTACCCCAAGCTCAGTATGAATAGATGGCATATGTGTTCACACATATGATCACATTTGAGTGTTTTATTCGTCGTGATTTCAGATTATGATATAATACTCTCTGAACTGCATTACTGGCATTTCCTTCAGAACATCTTTTACAGGAATGTTCTCTTATATTCCTGGTCTTTACTGGTTCGTTGACAGCATTGCCTGGGAGCTTCCTTAGAATCAACCCATATTGTATTCCATCCTAAAAGTATATATATGAATTATTTTCACACAAAATTCGTTATATTCTACAGTTGGTATTTTAACAATATGTGCTGGAAAACCTACTGAAAACTGAATAAACTGTCCTCATGCCAAAATAACCTCTGTTTGGCTCATGTTGTTTATATTGTTTCACTGTGGGAGAGAAGTTGGATTTACTAGCTGGCCATCAAGTAAAAACAATATTAAAACTAAAAATAGTTCTCTGCTGAAAACTCATCAAATATTTATAAACTTTCTAAAGAAGAAAAGAACTTAAAACCTTATCCAAAAGAAAAATACTTGAACCAAAGTACATAATAAATGGATCATTTTCTGTTAGTGGATATTATACATTACGGCTTTATAAATTTTTTTTTCATTCTTGTCTTCCTTCATAAAGGATATGGTGTTGAAACTTATCTTTTTGAATCCTGATTAATATATTTACGCTTATCTAAATTTATGTGACTTAAATTTGTGTTATCAGTTATGTAGGAAAGGATTATAGATTGGTATGATCCACGCGGAGGAAGGAAAACATGTTGTGTCTTTACGGAGATGAACCATAGTACAAATTTGGTAGCATTTTAGAGTGTAAACAGTGATGGCAGAGGAACACAGGCAGTCCAGAAGAAATGTTTGAGTGTTTTAGAAACTCCAGCATATTCAGACCATTCATTTGTGAATGATTCTCAAGAAATTACAAGTATATTGGTCTTTATTCATTGTCTTTGTGATAACAAATACTATAGTTTCTTGCTTGAGCTAGTACAGTTTATAGAAAATGTCTTTATAGTTCCTTTTTTGCTCCTTAAATTGTACTTTTACACAACAGCCAGGATTCCAAATAAAAGACCAGAAACAAAATGGCTCCCTTTTACTCCCCTGTTCAACACCCTCTACACACACCGGCATCTGCATCACAGGTAAAATAAATAAGGGACCCTTTATGGATTTTCATTATCATACCCCTAAAGGAATTTTTGGCATCATCTCCTAAAGTTTTCTTCTCATTTTGGCCCAGCTTCCCTGGCCTCCCTTCTATTCCCAACAACACTTCTGCCCCACAGTGTTTCTTGTTCTCTCCTCTACCAGGAATGTGTTTGGCTATATGCCCATGCATTCTTATTCTTTTCAAGTCAGAACTGAAAAACGACTCTCCAACGTGATATTTCCAGTTCTTCTTGTCTAAAATAACATCACCCGTAACTCTCTAATCACACTGTTCTAGTTTTCTTCACAGCTCTCTTTATTACTTGATTTCATGTCAAGCATCTATGCCTTATTTTATACCTTTTCAAATGGGATGTAGACTCTGAGTGTAGACTCTCTGTTCACTGCAGTACCCTCCACAAATGCAAACATCCTTAGTAATTGCTCTATAAAATTTAGATGATTATATGGATGAGGGAATTAAAAATTACTGACAATAAAAGCAACACAATTTGGTGCTTTTTCATAATTGCAGGAGGCAGTGAGGCTCCCTGATGACCATGCCATTGTATAATACTCTCCCCTGGATTGTGGGCGAGACCCGTAAATTCCTTCTAGCTAGAATATGGCAACAGAATACGGCAAAGGGGTGGGCTATCACTCCCAGACTCACGCAGACAAAATAGTATCTCTAATCTGTCGACTTTCACTTCATCAACAGGGGGATTATTCTGGATGGGCCTGACATAATTAGTGGATGCCTTTGAAAGAGGATTTAGAGATTGGACAACTGTCTCCTGCTGGTGCTGAGAAATCTTACCACCGTGAGTTCAATGGTTGTAAGAAAATGAATTCTACCAAGGAGGACATGAACTTGCAAAAGAATCCTTGAGTCTCAGATGAAACCACAGCCCTAGCTACACAGTAATTACAGCTTTGAGAAACCCTGAACAAAGGACCCAAGTTAGCCGTGCCTGGATGCCTGACCCACCTGCAGTAAGATCATAAATCTTTGTTGTTTTAAACTGCTAAATGTGTGACTTATTGTGCAGAAATCAAAGCCTGTTATAATCATTGAGATCTGTGTGTAAATCAAAATATCTAATTTGGCATTTACACCTTAATACCTAGCTAAACACTCTGCCCTAAAAAAGGAAACAAAACAAAACAAAACAATACAAAAAAAACCCCACTCCATACACATAGTTTGGTACAGTTATTTTGAGACATGTGCCATAAAGACAACCACATTTATGTGAAAAACGTTTTCCTGAATTAATTTTCCCTGTAGGTATTTTTAGAGAAAAATTTATAAAATGCTTTTCATACAATAAAAGAAAATCTTACTCATTTACTATCTTATTAAATATTGAAAAAATATTTTACTACTTAATGAAATGTTTAATAAATAAAAATCTTTTGGTTATAGATCATAAATATTCCATTTTTATAAGAAATGCTGTATGCTACCTATTTAATATGCACCCTCATTATCTAGCTATTAGATATGATAGATAATATGTTATCTAGGTAGAAGGATATGGTAAAGTACATTGAAGGCCACACAGATATGTGTTGTTAAGGACAAAATTAGTCTATCCCCTAAATTTGATAAAAGTGCACATGCAGCAATCGGACACTCAGAATTTTTCTTTACTGATCTGAATACGTTTATCACTTATGCCACAATACAGTGAATGAAACCAGGAAGGGAAAGAAAAATGGAAATTTGCCAATTATGACATATGAAGTCTACCAGATATGTTTATTAATGCACAACCTGAAGGAAAAGAAGGAAGTAGAAAATCATCTTTTTTTTGCAGGAAAAAAATGGCAGAATTAGGGGGAAAAAGTAATAGTATTCAATAAGATTGCATTGGATCTAGCACTGAAAAAAATGTTTAAATGGCATGGACTGATAGTTTCTTTGTTATCCTTTGAACAGTAATCAAATATGAATTATAACCATCACACAATGATTCTTAAAAAAACCAAATGAGTACAGGAAAGAAAAGAAAATAGGTAATTAATTTGTTTTAAAAATCTAGTATTAACCAAAAATAACTCTCCCCTAAAAAGTAATAATGTAAGTCAGTTGATAAATAGTTAATAAATGATAAATGAAAATCAGTTGATAAAAATTAGGAAGGAAGTCAGGATACTGTCATTAAATATCTGAAAGAAAAAGTTATATTGAACAGATTTCCATTTGAGACGAAACCAAAATAAGCAAATTTATTACACACATGAAAAAAATCACCCAGTCAGGTAAGTTACATGTGTTACCAATTCTTAGGGGCTGCCCAAGATTTTATTATTTTCCTGTGTACCTTGTTTTGAAAAAAATGAGAATAAATCCAGTTTCCCATTTTTGGAGGAACAGAGATACAAGCATGGAAGATGCAGTTACAAATATTAAAAGGAGAAAGTAATAAATCCTGGAGAACTGGATTGTCAATTGGAAGTATCAGTGTGGAAACATGTCTTTTACATAGGTAGACATGTGTGTGTGTGTGTGTGTGTGTGTGTGTGTGTGTATATATAATATTTCTGTACTCTTCACTGAGTGACCTTAGGATAATCAACATACTAGTATCAGTGAAAATATCTTATCCCTATATATTGGTTTCTATTTGCTAATCTCCATTAAAAGGAAACAGAGTCCCTGGAAGAACTAATCACCCTAAAGATAAGACAAGGAAAAGACACAATGAACATGCTACATCACATTACAACAGAAAATGAAATTATGCTCAAAGAATGAAAGGAACATATTGAAAAGAACCATTTTGGGGGACATATCATTTGCCTAACTGGAGGAAATTTAAGCATGCCAATAAATTACTGAATTTTATATATATATATATATATATGCAATAATACAAACATTCAAACATCTATAGAGATATCAATAAAAATAGGGGAAAATAAAAGTTTTTTAAATGCCACTAATAATTAAAGAAGGAATGATAAAAAAAAAAGTCAGTAAATGATAAAAATAGAGATTAGTGTAATGAAGTATAGGACCTTTATGTAGTCTCAAAGTAATTTCAAACAATGACAAAGCACAAAAAGCTCTACAGATTTGTGTTAAAATTTCTACTTAGCTATAGTATTCATACTTGTGGAGGACAGCATTTATAATTTAAGAAAAGGGAAATTGGGAGATAAATCTATCAGCGTATTCCAAAGTAAAATGTATTATTAATTTTATTACATAAGTAGATTAATTTGCTTGAAGGACAAATTTATTCTCTTTGGAATTACATTATTTTTCATTTACCCTTAGAGGAGAAACATTAAAAACAATTATACTTATAAATATATATTAAAACTGAATCAGAACAGATTAAGTGTAGAAGTTTAGTAAACTTCATATTTACTTAGGAAAGGAAAACTATTACATTAAATAGGAAATTATCTTCTGACAACATAAATTATGAATATGTTGATACTGAGTTTGAACTACATTTTATTGATTCTCAGTAAATGACTTTACTGAGAAATCATTTCTTCACTGAAACACACATATTAATATTCCATTTGCTTTTTTTTAGAATTAACTCAGAGGTTTGTCATATACTTTATGTTTGGTTTTTTCCATTTTTCCTTATGTTCTCTTAAAAGAATGATTGAAATTCACTTGCCTACACATTATAAAGTACAGCAGTAGAGAAGTTTCAACTCAAATATTCTAAATATAGTAAATAATGAGTAAATTCAATATAAAATGCAAATGTATCAGATTTTTAGTTTTAATCCAGGTAAATGAAATTAATTAATAGGAGTATGTTTTTCTTTTTGTCTAACCAGTGAAGATGTTTATTATAATAAAAGTGTAATACTCATTCAAGCCCATTCATATCTGTCATCAGACATGGAGATTTCTTCACTAAATTCAAAAGTTTCACATTGTAAGCATTTTAGAGAACGTCCACACATTTGTGCAAACTTTAATCGCAGGGCCATCTCATGCCCCATTTGCCTAGTAAGTGTAGTATATTATTTGGATTGAAAATAATAACTCTGTAACTTAAATAACTACATATGGCTTCTTAGAGGATTCCCAAGAGAATTTAGGACTTTCATTTTTATTATTTAGGTCAACAGTCTGTGCTGCATAAAATCTGTAGAGTTGCCGTTTGTGAGAATCTACCCATCACTGCTTCCTGTTTAGTAATCACTCCTTTCACGTTAAATATCTACTGTATAAAACTATCCTAATATTTTGTATTTATTTGTATGGCTCTTCTTCCAAGGTTAAAATTTTTTTTCCTGAAGATAAAATGAAGGGTTACTGGACTGACATTTGCAAAATGGTAGAATGGGCAGCTCTGGCTCCAGACTCATTTCACCACAGGCAGAAGGTAAACATAAAGCAGAAACTATCCAGAGCAAAATTGTCAGAGCTCTGAAAAATAATAAAAGAGTTATAACTAAGAAAATGCCAAATCAAGGAAAAGGACCTTGGAAATAGTAGAAGAGATTTTTGCCATTTTTAATTGACCTTGACTTACTCCCTCTCTCTATTGCAGAGATCTTGAATAAGTAGCAGCCTGCATACCCAGCATGAGACCCTGGTCCCTGGTTTTGGAGAGTGTAGAACACACTTATTTGGCAATTTTTATACACACACACACACACACACACACATATATAAATATATAAAATAATATGTGCTTATAAAAATATATATATCATCAGTTCTGCAGGTGAATTAAGAGCCCACATATGTCTGAGAAAAATGATTTTGACCAAGGCACAAATAACCAAGGGCCAAAGAAGAAAAGCTGACAGAAATTCTTTGGAAAATTAGGACATTCAAAAGTACATATGTGTACAGAGGAATTCTAAAAGACAGGTATGTGCTGGGCAAGACACATGCTCAGAAAAGACCTCACATGATCCTTAGCTGACACCATGGCTTGATCCCTGTGTTCTCTGCAAGCCTAGATATGTGTTAGAGTACCTCAGCACTAGGCTACTTCTCAAAAACAGGGAGAGAGGTGTTTGATGATTTTTTGTTGTGTTGTTTTCATTTTTGTTTTTTTAATTCCAAGGAAATCTGTCAAAACATGAGCTAAAGGAAAAGAGACACCAGTGACCACAAATAAGAAAGAATACAGTCTTTACCAAAATAGATTTTTAAAGTTGCTAAAATATTCTAAAACAGCAAACCTAGGGGGAGGAAAGAATATGACTTCCAGAATTACCACATTATTACGTTAAAATGCGCATTTTTTCCAACAACAACAAAAATCACAAGCAAAAAAGAAACAGAAAAGCTGACTCAAAGGAAAAAAATAAATTGATTAAAAAAACATCCTTGGGAAGCCAAACATCCCACTTACCAGAGACTTTGAAACAAGTATCTTAAATATGCTCAAATAACTATATAAATATATATATATCGCTTATATATATATATGTTTGTTAAAGAGAGAGAAAGAGAAAGGTCTAAAGGAAATCAGTAAAATAATTACAAACAAAATAAAAATATCAGTAAGATAAATTGTTATAAAAATAGAAATCTGGGCCTGAAAAATACAATACCTGAATTGAAAAATTCACTAGAAGAGCTTAAAATCAGATTTGGACAGATAGAATTAAAAATCAGCAATCTTGAGACCAGGATAATTAAAATGATCATGTCTAAAGAACAGAAGGTTACAAGGAATGAAAGTGAAATAAAAGACTAACTGATCTGCGGAACATAATCAAGTGGACCAACGTATGCATTGGGGAAGTCCCAGAAACAGTTGAGAGAGAAAAGAATAAGGAGGGAATTTGAATAAACAATGGCAAAAAAAATTGTTTCAAATCTGATGAATGACATCAATTTACAAATCCAAGAATCTCAAAAATGTCTACACATGACAAACTTTAAGAGACCTACATCATGACACATTATAATTAAACTACTGAAAGTCACACATAAAGAAAATTTTGAATTGGCAGGAAGAAAGGCACTCACACAAGACACTCTCTTATAAAAGTACAAGAGATCCACAATGAGACTAACAGCAGATTTCTGATCTGCAACTTTGGAGGCCGGGAAACAGTGGGACAACATACATAAAATATTCAAAGAAAAACAAACTGATCAACCAAGCATTCTGTATCTGTAAAGCTGTCCCTCAAAACGAGGGAACAATTAAGGCATTTATATATGAACATAATCTGAGGAAGTTTGTTATCCCTAGACTTGTCCAGAAGAAATGCGAAACGGAGTGACTCAGGTTGAAATAGGATACAAAACAATAAATCAAAATCATATGAAGAAATAGAGATATTCTGTAAGGTAACTCCATGGTCAAACATAAAAACCTGCATTATTGTAATATTTGATTTGTAACTCCATGTTTTGTTTCCTACCTCATTTAGACAGGTGCACACATGCATAAAGATGTAATATGTGAAACAGTAACATAAGGGAGGGCAGATTTGTAAAAGATCAGCGCCTTTGTATGCTACTGAAGTTAATTTCATATCAATTCCAATTAGATTCTTATAAATATATGATATTAAATATAATCCACATTGTAAAACACTAAGAAAATATCTAAATAATATACACAAAAAGAAATGAGAAATTAAAATGGCTCAATAGAAAAAATCAACTAAATACAAATTAAGTCACAATAGAGAAAGTGAGAGGCAGTAAAACTATAACATACCAAACACAATTAGCAAAACAGCAGAAGGCCTTCCTCATAAGTGTTATTTTAGATGTAAATGGATTCAAATCTCCAATCAAAAGGCAACATTACAGAAGCATTAAGGGGAAAAAAAACTATGAATCACTGATGTATTTTCTATAAAAGAATTACTTTAGATCCAAAGTGGAAAGTGAAAATATGGAAGAAGATATTTCATGCAAATAGTAACCAAAAGAAGGCTGGATTGGTGTACTAAAATCAGACAAAATAAACTTTGAGAAAAAACTATTACAAGAGACCAAGAATGACATTAGATATTGATAAATGGGTCAATTAATCAGCAGATACAAAAATAAGATACATGTATACTCCTAATGACACAGTACCAAAATATATAAACATTCCGACATTTGAGAAGCAAATATTCTCTGAAGAGAGGAATAGTTCGACAGTAATAGTTGGAGACATCAATATTGTATTTTCAAAAAAGACTAGAACATCGAGATAGGTTAGTTATTATTTTTATAACAGTTTATTCATAAAATGTTTTATCAAAAAATTCAGGCTTAAGTGATGCTTTAAATCAAAAGTTTCTACAGTTTCTAAATCTCTGCTGATCTATATCCACTTTTTCCTTTGCCTTTCACAATTCTTTCTTTGATTCTTTTCAGGATGTCTGCTGTTATTACTCGCAAAAATTCTGTCAGCCATTGTGACGCAAAGTCTGCATGGAAACATAAAAGGAATGAAAAACAGACGCCAGATAAATAATAAGTAATATAAGCTCTTTGTTTTGATTTTAATCATTGCCTAATTTATCTTAAGAAAACCTGAATTTTGACTTCTAAATTTGTATTTTTTTATGTTTTGTGGTATTTACCTACAGTTTATGCCTTCAGTAATCATTTGTATTTATTATTCATAAATTTTTATTTCAAAAAATCACATTTGTGGTATTTTAGAATTTATAGTCATTGGCAATATTTGTTTAATTAAAAAGGGAATTATTTATTCTGCAGTAAATATTTATTGATTATATGTTACATTTCAGTAAATGCTACTTACTGGAGATACAGAGTGAGTAAATCACAGGCCTTTCCCTCAAGATTCTAAAAAGTATATTAAAGAAGCTAGAGAAAAAAATTTACATAATCATAGTTACTGTATAAGCACTTTATTACAGAGCCAATTCTTAAAAGAAGATTGACAATGATGGAAAGAGAGATAAAGTCACAACTGGAAGATGATGTAGAGTGAAGAAAAGCTTCTTTTTTGTTGATTTTGATTAAAGATGGTGGAAAGAGGAAAGACTGAACAAGATTTTGGAGAAGTACTAATATTTCTATAGTTTGAACAGTTATTAGTATGTTACAACGAAAAGAAAGAAGTTAAATTTGAACATTTTCTCCTGAGGGAAAAAAGTCTTGTTTTTTTTTTTTTTTTGGTAATCTTCTGTTTTCATTATTTTCTAATTAACGTATGGCTGAACTTTTAACTTTCACTTTTATCTATCTGAAGATTTCCTATGAGTGTATACAAACCCAAAATGTCAGAAAGTGAATTTAAGGTAGAACATATATTTTTTATGATTGATAGGGGAAAAATGCTTCATTTGGGGATATGCGGAAGTAGAGATATTTGTGGGATATAAAAATGACAAGCATTTTTACAAAAAAAAAAAAAAAGCCATCTTATGCTTCTATCTAAACTTTGTATGACAGATTCCATAACTGCTATGAGACATTTCTCTGAGCAACCATTACTCTATCGTGTATTGTTTTGTATTTTTCACAGCACACTTTTATTTCTAAATGGCTTTCTTTCCCACCTAAGTACACCTATGTGCTGACTCATTTCACCTTCAGTTGTGGATGACAGGAGAATGCAAAGTAATTTCAATAACATCCTAAACAAGTTGTATCAGAATGGTAATTCTGCTGTACAATGTGATTTACATAATAAATTCTAAAATCAAATATAAATGATTTATGGATTGCCTACTGTTTTGTGATTATCTGTGCCACTTTTCCATTAACACAAATAAAGCCAGTCTTTTTTAGGATTTTTATAAGCAATCTTGAATAAGAAATGCACATGCATTTGTGATGCATGCAGATTATAACAAGTTCCCCTGGATAGTGAAATGCCATGTCCATGGAGGACCGGCTGCTCAAAGGTCCTCACAAATTGTGTGTAGCCAAGAAAACAGAATTTTAGGGGATAAGTTATTGTATGTTGAATGTCATTCCACAGATTTCCTAGTCTAGGCCCATTTAAAACAGAGGTGAGTTAATGTCCAGAAAAGATTTTTAAAAACCCCTCTTCAGTATATTTGTATTTTTTCTGCTGATTGACTAATTTAGAGCTGCATGTTATGCTCAGATCTCTATGTCACATTTTCCTAATTCTAAGCAATTCTATATCATCTATAAGAATTTTTACAATTCATACTGAGAAATTATAGTTCCAGTTTTTATACCCAATTAGTTTACTTCCTGTCAGTAGTTTCAAAAAACTGGTTTGTATTATTTAGTCTTTATGAATATTGGGTTTTCTGTATTCAGTCTTACAAAACAATACTTGGAATAAATTATTTCTGGCAAGAGAACATTAAACATTATAATCAAAAATAATAAAACTCCTTGAACACAAACCAGGATCTAAGACTGTATGTATACAAATATATATGTAATTTGAAACCTAATGGCAACAGTAAGAATTTATGAAGCTTACTGTGCAAACATTGAAAGAATACAAGTGTGTTAAAATATGTTAAAAACTACTAACATAATCTTGAGTAGAAAATCAGGATTTATTGAAAGAGACAGGCATAATTCTACCATGCTGTCAATCTTATGGCATCTCAAAAACAAAATGAAAATAAGACAAATATCCCTTTTAACTTTAAAGATATTCCATATAAATTTTTAGTAGATACACAAACCACAACTTCAGGGTATGATAATCATATGTATGGTAACTCTTTATCATCCACTGTAACCAAATTTAACCACATGAATTCCTTAGCAGTACATTTTATATAACTGCAACAGCTCTACATCATATGCAAAGGCACTTTGAAAGATACTTGATCAAACTGCCCTAGAATTTACTATGGAAAGCATGTCAACATTTTTGTTAATTAAATTTTTACTAAATCTCCACATTTGCCGTATAGTATTCATTCATTTATGAATACCAATAACATGAAAGTATTTTCAAAAAGATATAAATGATAAGCTCTATTTATAAAAGATGTTTGGATTAGAAACTAATCTCGATAACTCTTTGGTTTGTTTTTCACATTTTCTATGAGATGGTAGCTGGAACAACTAGACGAAGAAGTATGTAGAAGGATGTGGAACTACAAATAAATCACATTTTTCATTTTTTTAATTTCTCTACCTGATACAGGATTTCTCTCCTGTGAAAAATGGAAGCAGGAACTACAATGAGCTAGCTAATTTTTCCCCATCTCAGAGACCTCAGTGGTAAGACAGCATCATTTCTACAGGCCAGGGAGTCAAATGAGAAAAGGTTACTAAATACCCTTTGTTTTAATAATTAATTAATTGTAATGTGAATGGGTGTTTGATTCAGACTAAACATAGCTGAAGTCTTTGTAGTGTCATTATGAACTGTGTAAATCTGGGCAATCTGCCTAAACTCACAAAGGTTCTGTTTACTCGTCAGATTATAAGAAGAAAGATATTCTCTTCATATTATCATTAGCAACAACAAATTCAATTTAGGTCCCAAGCACTTAGCTCTGTACATACCACATAGTAAATGCTAAATAAAAAAGTAAAATCAACATGTTCCTTATTTTTACATTTATTGATATTTATATAGGATACATGTTAACAGGGGCTGCAGAAAGGAAAACTGAAACTGACAGACCATGAGAGAAAGTCAGGCCAGCTTAGTAGTGACTACAATAAAACAAAAACAGTTACGTAATGCGATAAAATTTGACAAACATCTCCACATTTTTCCCACCCTGGGCCCCTAGCAACGATGATTCTACACTTGCATGAGTTCAGCTTTTTAGATTTATTTAGATATGTGATATCATACAGTATTTTTATTTGTCTGACTTTTCTCACTTAGCATAATACACTCAAGATCCACCCACATTGTAGATGTAAGGATTTTCTTCCTTTATTATGGACGAATAATGTTACATTTTTGTATAGCTGTGTATCACATGTTCTTTATTCATTCATCTATAGATGATACGTTGTTTCTGTCTCGGCTGTTGCAAATACTGCTGCAATGTACACGGGAGTGCACGAAACTCAAGACAGTAATTTCACTTCCTTTGGGTATACTGTATACCTCTCTCTTTTTTTCCTGGTAAGTCTAGCTGAATAGCTAAAGGCTTTTCAATTTTGTTTACCTTTTCAAAAAACCATCTCCTAGTTTCATTGACTTCTTCTGTCACTGGAGGAGCTACCCCCAAATGTGCACACAGTGGTGGGGGTCAGCTTCAGGGGTCTAGGCTGGCTTCGGGCACCTTGCAGTCACAGAGGCTGGAACTGGCTTCCAGTATGGATCCCAGCACCGTAAGGGGACAGGGGTGTTGGGAAAGGAGCAGGAAGGGACTCAGGTGGCTCTTGTCTGTGAGCAGGAAAACTTGTGGAGATAAAACCTCAGCAGTGGAATCTGTGTGGGGCTCACAGTGGTTGTACTGGCCCTTGGTTTTTTCAGTGGTGAAAGCTGCTGGGGTCCTGTGCAGGGCACGCCCCTGGGAGGGACCATCACTCCCCCAGTGTGGCTGCTAACGATACCCCTTGCCTTTCCTCCTCATTTCTAGCTGTCTCTATGTCTTGGCATTGCAGGTCTCTGGATGTGGTGAAACCCACGAGTCCTTCATGCAGCGTCCCAAACGCTGTGGAAGCTGTTCACTCATCCTGACCCCCTCTCCTAGGAGAACTCTTTTGAGCTAAGAAATTCCTGCTTGGTACTGTGCAGTGTTGACCTCAGGGATGGGATGATGCAGTAAGATGAAGCTGTTCTTCCTTCTTCTTTCATGTGGTCATTCTCAGGCTTGTTGTTTCATTGTGTTGCTGAAGATTCTGAGCTCTCTCAGAGCTATTTTTGTTTATGTGTCTAACTGTTGGTCTCTGTTGGGACACAAAGGCTGGAGTTCTCCCAACTCCACTGTGATGATGACTTCCTCCACATCACTTTTAATTTCTGCAAACTGTAGGTACAGAATAATATAAGAAAGAGATGTGTTCAAGAAGAAAAAAGTGGGGTGCAGTTTGCAAGAGGGTCCAAAACTTAATAGGTTAGAAAAATAATAATACCCTGGGTCAATATAATACTGTAAATAAAATACGGCCACAAAGTACAGCTCCCACAACCACAGAGTTGTGATGTCTTTTGGCCTGACCTTATAAAAATTTAAAGCAGGGCTTCCTAAACACTTTTAGCTCTCTCAAAAGAATTCCTAGGAAGCTTTAGTTCATAGCAATCAGAAGTCTCACCTCAAAATAGCAGAAAATAAATACAGAGAGGGAGGCAAGGCAGAGCAGGAAAGTAATTATGAGTATGACTTCCATTGTGTGAGTTAGATTATAATCAGTGGATAATGAAACATTTTTCAGAAAATAATAATGAAAAAAGTTTCCACAGTCTGAGCTTAACAGGGCTGAGTCTGCTTAAATTATTATAAAGCCAACCTCTGAGCCTCTATAAATTTTTGCTAGGAAACAGGTTGAGAAAATTCTGCAATATTTTTTCAGTGCCTTTTATAGAAGTGCCCAAGGAATTTAAAGGAAAACAAATAATGTCCAAGGAAGTAAAGTCAAGAGAAATGGACTGAGGAATCACTCCAATGGAACGGAATCAATGTCTTTTGAAGGGAGACTTCCCCTCCCAGAGGAGGCACTCAGACAACACTAACCTGGCAGGACTTAAAAACTGCTATGGGAAGTTCTGTGCCTCTCACCATTCATGTCCACTTAGAACGGAAGTTCTCACCATGGTTATTCTGCCTCTCTGTCACCACTGCATCAGCTCAGTTTGTTGTGGGGGAGATGTCTTTTTGGTTCACAGTTCCCCACATTAAGATGAGACTCATTTGGACTAGATGTTGATCTGATTAAATGGAATGTTGTTTATGTTGGTAGGGAATGAGGGTTTTGTTTGTTTTGTTTTGGGGTTTGTTTTTGTTGTTGTTGGCTTGGGGGGTGCGTATAAAAGGGATGTTAATCACTGTAGCCCGAGGGCAGTTTGCGGTTGATTAATGTCACTGGCAGGATCCAGTCCTCATTTCTCCCTGTATCTAGGCCCTTCGATATGTTGTGTTGCAGGTCATCTCACTAAAGGGGTGGAGTCTAATTCCTTCCCTGTTTGATTCTGAGTTTGGCCATTTGACTTTTGGCTTCTGGGATCTCAACAGATGTGACACATGCAAAAGCTCTCACTTCTGTTTTTCAACCTCATCTCCCACCATAAACGTATGATTAGACTAACCTGCCTAGAAGATGCACATGGCTCAGTTCTCTCTGCAGGCCTAGATGAAAGATACCTTACCAACATAAATATGTGACTAGGCCCAAACGAGAAATGCAGAACCACCCAGCTGAGTCCCACATAGTTAAGTGAGCTATAGACTCATGCACTAAGTAAAAAATGATTAAGCTGCTGCGTCCTGGATGGTTTGTTATACAGGATCTGGCACTAGGTAACTGATACATAAGATCTGTATCAGGATATGACATTTTGAGCAGAGACCTGAATGAGCTGAAGAAGAGCATTCTGGTGAAGGAAAACAGTGTCATAAGAAAAGATCTGACAAGGAGAAAGAAAGGTGACACATCTGGAACAGAGTGCCTGAAGACAAGCAGTAAAACAACAGCTTGGTAAGTCAGGACCCACATCATTTGGGGTCTTGCAAATGGGTAAAGTGCTCTATTTTCTTCTAAGTATAATGGGACATTTTTAGAACATTTTAAGCAAAATTTAATATAGTTTAAATTTTTAAAATAAGTGCTCTTTGATTTTCTATGAAAAATGAATTTCAAGGGAGCAAGAATAGAAGTAGGGAAACTCGGTATGAAGCCAGAACCCAGATGAGTGTAACTGGGACTCATCACGTTGGACAGTTTGTGGGCTTGCCTTCAGGAAAGTGGAAGGGGAAAAAAAAAATCTCAAAAGAAAAAGCCTAATGATCTCTATAGGAAATGTAAGCTCTTGTGTTACATTTTATCTATGTCTTTCATCTAAGAAAAAATCACTAGTTGGAAGTATATTTATGATGTTTTGAATTTTTTGGATTTGTTAAAGGATTCAGAGTCTCAAGTACCACAGACATAATACCCTGAATCATTATATTTACTTTTTAACATTGCTTATAAATATTTAATAGCATTGAAAAGCATTTCTTGCTTGCATATCTTGCACCTATATATCCTATCTCTTTGTGCTCAAGACACACTTGAATAGAGTCCACAACATTGCTATTTTAATAACTGAACATTGTATATATTATAACTTTCCCACTGGGTACATACAAACTGACTTGAATCCTCCTTCATGCCATTAAATATACTCAAATAAATTATATTATTGATTATATATGACTTTACTAAATTAGGTTAATATTAATATCAAATTAGAATAAAATCATCATGATGCTTCTCAAATAACATTTTCCTCATAGTATCTTTTGAAGTAGTTACATTTCTTGTCAGCAATATTTAACTGGAGGCTGTAAAAACTTAAAAAGTTGCTAAAATGTATGGACTTTGCACCTAACAGATCATTCATTCTGTATTTAAATATTACCAATAATTAAAATAGCATCACTGGGCTACATTTTAAAATAATTACTTCATTATTTCCTTCAGTGTGATGATCTTGTCAAAACATAAAGGACTTACTGCACTTAGGGAAAAAAAATCTAAACTGCCCTACTGACCATAAGACCCTATTTCCGCTCACTCCTGCCTATGTCAAATTTAACATTTTCCTCCACTCCTTCTAACTCACTATAAGCCAGGATGGCATTTGCACGTGCAGCTTCCCCTACTTAAAACAACTTGACCTCCTACACTGTTTGAATACGGCATCCCTCCTGGTTCTTTTTAATTGTCACCATCTTAGGGATTATCTTATGTGTTAGTTCAGGTTCTCTGAGAAGTGGAGGCCAGGACAGGATTAGATGTTAGAAGAATTAACTGGCGGGAAACACCTGCGAAGGAATAGAAGGAAGGGAAGCTGACGACTTGGGAGATCAGCCAGACTGCAATGTGAGCTCACCGCCTGTGGGGGGCGCATGAGGAGGAGGAAGGTAAGACACAGCTGCAGCAGGTACCCACTACCTGCCTGAGCCCTGCTTCCTCACTCGCAGGTCATATTTGTCTTTTTTGAAGCTCCAGATCCCTCTAGAAAGACTGGTTCTCTCCCCTAATGTAGCTTCCTCAGTGATGCCGCATCATTTTCATTATTTTTTATCACATGTTAACAAGAGCTCATCTTTTAAGCTCTTAATTCTCATTCAACTAGATTCAACTGCTCATCAGTTTTTATGTAGTCCAGAAACCTCTGAGTATTGGAAGGAGAAAAGGAAACATTCATTTTTGTGTGCTATTACCTTTCAAATCTGCAATATTTCTGTCACACATTTTTACTTAATTTTATGGATTTCCTTTTGCATTTTCTCTTTTCTGAACAATCTTGTTGATTTCCTCTACCTTTTGTGAATTTTGTCAAATTTTCCATTAGTGGTTTAAAATCTATCCCTCATATTTCAATTTAACAGTTGCCCTCATAACATAAACTGTTACTTTTTCTTATTTTCTAGAATAAATATTCTAGAAAACCAACACATTTCTCATGCTTTCACTTTTTATCCCATATTTTCCATATCTCCCATGTTGAAATCATCAAGGCTGCTGGAAAAAGGAGTCATGTGCAAGGACCTAAGGGTGGTCTCTAGGAACTGCATATGGACCCAAGTCGTAAGATGGCAAAGACATGAAAGACATAGATAACCAGTGACTGGAAGAGGACTCTGAGCCTTAGAGGAAATCCTAGTCCTGGATGGCATTTTGATTTTAACCTGATGAGACTCTGGACAGTGTAACCAGCTAACCTATGCCTGAACCCTTGATCTAGAGAAACTGTGGGGAACTCAATTTATACTGTTTTCAGCTGCTAAATTCGTGGTAACTTGTTACACAGCAGGAGATAACTAATTCACCATCATTTCTTGCCTGGGTTATTACAACAGCCTTCTAATTATTTTCCTTATTATTATATTGTTGCTTACCTATTGTCTATTCTCCTAAGCAAGCAGAGAAAAACCGTAAAAATTAACTAGAAACATTTTACTCTTCTGCCTAAAACCACCCAACGACTTTTGATTTCAGTTAGCTGCAAAAGCCATAGTCTTTACAATGTGTCTAAAATGCTTTCTTGTGTCCTAGAAAACCTCTGTCTCGCCCACAGTTCCTTCTCCCTGCTCATGCTGCTCCAATCATTTGTCAATAGTTTTAACACTTTTAAGCTGATTTCTCCTTCAGGCACTTGCTTTCTCTCCTTCCTCTGGATTTTTTCCCCTAAATGTATGCATGTATAATTGCCACAATAAAGCTTCATGAAACCCTACAGAAAAAAACCACACTACTTTGGTAATCTATTATTTTAATCCATAACATATATAACTGTTTTACATCTTGTATAGTTTGTTTCGTTACTGTTTGTCACTCTCAAGAGAATATAAGCCCCATGCAGATGGGGACTTCGTTGTGTTAACTGCCAGATCACCAGTACCTGAGAACAATGCCTTGAAAATAGCTGGCATTCTATAAATATTGTTAAATAAATGGGTAATGAAGGAAGGAAGTTTTGTCAGTAACTTTACATCGTATTTTTAATTTCTCTCGCTATCTTATTGGAGTTCCAAACCATTTCTGGACTCTTCTCTGCTTCGCTAAGACCAGTCCTGGGTTACAGAAAAGAATCCTAAGGTCTATGTACAGGATGTAAAGTTCCCATATCTTCGGTCTTTACTGCATGTGGCAAGGGAATAGATCTTCTGGTGTGAAGCCCTTTTGTTTGGTTTCTTTATTTACTAATTACCATACTGATTATTCCATGATTATATACCACTTCTGTTACCTTTGAGTCTGAGACTTGTGTTTGGTGTTTTTTTCCCTAGGGCTGTATAGAGATGACATTTCTTCTATATGTTAATCCCTTTCCCTCTTTCTTTCTTCTCTCTCTTTTTCTCCTTTCCATGTTCAGTTCTCTTGAGCTTGGATGAGGACTCGGCCCCAAACAAGATGGTAGCCCAAGCTGCAGTATCTTTTATTTCTTATTGCCTCAAGATTTTACAAATTTTTAGTTTTGCACGTAGTACTCATTTACATTTTTGTAGTTAAATGTGAACTGCTTGGGACCTATTATTTTTGTCTTTTGGATCAGGCCACACTATTGCTTTCTGGGCACTTTGGCCTTGGGCATCCTTTTCTTCATAAAAACATTGAAACTCATATTTTTAGATCAAGTTGATATAAAGATGGATATATTAACATTATATATTAAAATATTTTCTTCAATCCGTAATTTATTTTCTTTTTTTCTGATTTAAAAGAAATTTTAAAACAAGATATGGCCATTAAAAGCATTGTAGACCCTTAAAACTTTGCATAGTGAGTCTAATATTAACAGAAATGTACTTTTAATAGGAAGAGTATGAATTTCTTCACTATGCCATCCTGATAAAACATTTTCTATAATGCAATTTTAAATGCGAAAAATAATGTTGAAAATTTTAAATTCATATTACCATTGGAAGGAAATTTAGTAATTTAATTAAATCTCACAGTATAACACAAGCTAGCATTATTTATATATATATATATATATATATGCCCAGTCAATAGTGTGCAGACTCTCACTAATTTTTTAAACCACTTTACTGAGGTATGATTGACATACAGAAAGCTGTCCATATTTAACGTACATAGTTGTTGTGTTTGTAGATAAGTAATATTCATTAAACCATCACCACAATCTGTACCATAAACATACCCATCACTTCCAAAATTTCCTGTTGCCCACTATTTATTATTTTGTGCTAACACTTATCATATCTGAACTTCTAGAAATTTTTAAGTATACTACAGTTTTCTCAATAGTTTTAAATAATGTTTTAATGTGTTCATTTCTCTGTGTGATTTCAATAAATTAGTTGAATGTTATCTTCAATATAGTGTAAATTCTACATGTATTTTGTGTTTGTGGATAAAATATAAAGCAATGCATTAGTTATGCCATCTAATGTCTCAATGTCTTTGCTAAAATTTCGTCATAATTTCTCCACCTTAGCATATTTCAGGCACTATTTATAATCCAACAATCTGACTCAGCCAGAAATCTGGGAGAGCATTCTTCACTCTTAAATCCCTCACTTTCTTCGTCCCTTCTTTACCACGCTTCGCTTATTCTACCCTCAGAACAGCAAGTGCAGACTTTTCATTTCTGCTGCATTAGGTTAATAAAGCAGCCTCTTCTCTGGCATTTCTACCTATAGTCCCTTCCAAGATGGTCTTCAGTTTTTAGATGTAGTGATATATTTTGTATATGTGTGTGTATATGATAAATAAAAAGTACAGACACTTTGTATATTCTTTATACATTATATGTTTACATACATACATGAAGAATAATGCATTTATGTATGTGTATATATATCCACACAAACAATAGATGTTTAGACAAATTATCTTAGAGAGGAAAATTATAATTTAAAACAAGCAATGTTGTACAGAAAAATTAAATTCAGTTTATAAGAGTTACATTTATATAAGCATTTTGGAGCTTAAAAGAACTCTTTCCAGGATTCAGTGGTTATTATTATATAGATAATCATGACTTGTTATTGTAAAATTGTTATTGGTTATAAATACATAAAGAAGAGATTTTAGATTTCTCCAATGACTATTAAAACCCAAATTTATTTCTGAAATTTATTTTATCTATGTATTGCTTTTCTGAAAGTTGAAAGTGTTTTCTCTCTAAATGAATATTTACTCCCACAAAAAAATTTTTACTTTGAACATAAACAATTAGAAGAATGAATGTTATTTATTTTGGAATTCATTACAATTTGTAAACAGACTCCTATAAGTATTATAAAATATACCGATTTCATTATGAAAAATATGTTAATGCAATCACCTTGATCATTTAATCAAATATCATGGTTTCTCACAATATAATATAAAACATACACTGACTTACTGTATTTCATGCTAGAGTTACAGGGATTTTATTCAATATGACACGGAACTTTGCATGGCTCACAGACTGACTTTTTAAGGCTATATTCTTAAAATGTAATGCTAGGGAATATTAAGTGTGTTATAAATTACTTCATTTACACTCACCTGAAGCTGTCAAAGACAATCTCTTTATATAAAAAAAGGAGTAATTAAATTCAGGGGAGGTTTATTTGGAGCTATTTAAGGCATTGAAAGACCATAAAAATACTAAGACAATATTTAAAAAACTTCTTGTTTGACAGAAATTCTGAATTTGACAATTTTTAAAATAGCAAAATCCTTATTTAAGTTTTTGAGTACATATTGACTATAGTATAAACCTGTAATCATTAGAAATACAATTTAAAGTCTTAATTTTCTTATTTTTGTTTTGTTTTAGAATTGCATTTTCTTGATTTGTAGGGAGTGACCAAGTTAGTGGAGTAGGAAGTGACCTCACCTCCTCCCACAGGCACAACAAAGCTACAACTGTTTACAGAGCACCTATTGATGAGAACGACCTGAAAACTAGCAGAAAAGATCTTCTACAAGTAAGGATATAAAGAGGGAACCACAACAAGATGGGTAGGAGGGGTAGAGATGAGGTTAGTCAAGACCCACAACCCGACCCCAAATAGGAGGATAATCACAATGCAAAGTGAGGAATCCAAGTCCCACATTTGGCTCCCCAGTTTGGGGGTCCTGCACCAGGAAGATGAGCCCCTGAACAGTCTGGCTTTGAAGGCCAGTGGGACTTGCTTTCCAGAAAGCCAAAGGGCTGTGGGAAGCAGAGACTTTGCTCTTAAAGGGGACACACAAAACCTCACATGCTCTGAGACCCAGTAAAGAAGCAGTAATTTGAAAGAAGCCTGGGTCAGACAACCTTGCTGATCTTGGAGAGACTCCCAGAGAGGCAGGAGGCAACTGGGGCTCATCGTGGGGACACAGATTCTGGCAGTAGCCATTTTTGGCAGAGCTCATGGATCAAGAGGACGCTGATGCTGACAAGGACCATTTTGGAGTTCTCCCTCTAGCTTATTAGTGTCAGGACCTAGCTCAGCCCACCAGCTGGTCTGCACCAGTTCCAGTCCTGGGACACCCCTCCCCAACACCGCCGCGCTCCACACCAGCCAGCCAGCCACGTGGGGACACAACCCCATCCATGAACAAGCATTTTACAAGACTTTTCTTGTAACACCAGTGTTTTACAACATATCCCCTGAAGTGTCCTGTCATTCTGCTTCCCCCAGAATAGGAAAGAAGACCAAACTGAAGCTGGCTTTTAGAAACTTTACCATTGGGCCTCATCGAAGTCAAATCTGTTTATCTGTACAATGTTGTAAGGGTAGGAGAAAGTCACAGCATTTCAAATTCCATGAGAAGTTTTACATTCCTCTGGTTATATTTCAAACCCTAGAGGGCCTATATATTTTTGGCCACTTCTAATCATAGGTTCATAATGTAACATCTAAATTTTAAAAACCCTATGAATTTCCTAAGGAATTTCTTTTCTTTAGTTTCTTAGACATAGGTTCATGGAAAAACCTCCTATGCACCAGACACTAATTTAGGGGTTTATGATGGAAAAAGTGAAGGCAGTTAGGGGGCTCATGGACAAAGCTATGTAAGAGTTTTTGGTCATTTGGGCTATTCCTATGGAAGTAGAGAGGGATGGGAGTTGACAAATGTAGGACATGCTGTATGTTAGAATTTACAGACATAGATATTTTCAGAACCTACAATCAGTAACTAAAGTGATATTACATGGATTATAAATTTAAAAATCAACATAGATATCATACAGCCCAATTAGACTTGTCTTCTACCATTGTTAATACTCAAGTTTTGCTCACATTATGTTTTAGAAAATAAAGGAAGACTTATGTTGTTGACCCTTATAGAAAAGAAAAAATGGAACTTCAAAAAATATTTGTTCCTTAATGAAAAGTGCAAGCCAGTGTGCTACTTGGCAAATACAAAGTATTGATTTGAGTTTTAGTTTCAACACATCCGAACCATGTGAACTCATCAAAAGCCTTTAAATAACATGTACTGTTTCTTTTTTCTACAAACTGTCACATCTGTAATAACAGCTACTCTAACAAACCTCTAGTTTATTCTGGAGGTCATGTGAAATAAATGAAATACAGTGCTTGGTGTCTTATATTATTTGTTTCCTTGCTGTTATTTGCTGTGGTGGTAATTGTAGCAACACAGGTGAGGCTTCCTGTCACAGAGTTTAAAAAAAACAACAGACTATTCTACCGACATTTTAAAAAAAGGAATACAAATTTATGTGCAGATTAAATTTGCTTAATTATGTTTCTGTGTTAGTGTATTAAAATGGAAATAAACTTGAAATACTGAAAAGCACTGCATATATACTGAATATAACTGAATATAACTAAAATTGAAAGCAACTAGAAATGTAACTGAGGTAAAACATCATTTTATACATCTCTAATTTCTTGCTAGACTCAAATATTGATTTTAAGTCACCATCCCACATCCTTGATAATTACAGTTACTTTGATTTTGTTGTTAGGCACTATTTTTGAAATGTCTAATCAAGGTTTTTTTTTTTTTAATCTTCTCCAAGTACCCAGTGTCCTCATCTGAAATAGCATTTTGACATAGTACTCAGAACAAGGGGTAAAAATAATCAGAATTTAAAATACCATTGCAGTTTGAACTTAAGTATTCATTTAACAAAAAAATTTTGTCAGCTATCTCCCGTGTATGAGACAGTTTTAAGCAGTCAGGGCTCATCAGTAAATAAAACAGACAAGATTTCCTGGTCCTGTGGTATTTTAATTCTAATTGAGGAGAGAGGAAGTATATAATAATCAACAAAAATAAATTGTACATAGTGTATCACAAAGTCATTTGAACTGTGGAAGAAATTTTTAAAATTCTTGCAGTATATGCTGAGGATTAAAGTGTTTCCAGGGTGAGAAGATGTGCAATTGCATTTTTAAGTAGGGATCTCTCCAGTGAAGAGATATTAAAGACTTGACTATAGAAGGGAAATAGGCATCTGGTGAAGGAAAGATCCGGAAAGAGAAACCACCAGGGCAAAGTCTCTGTGATGAGACTATGATTGCTGTGTTCAAGGACATGTACAATTTCAGCGTGACTGAGTAGTCTCAGTGTGTAGAGTAAAAGGGGATGAGTGAGAGAGGTAACTGGCCTTTATGCTGGATGAAATAGTGAGCCATCGAGGGATTTTTAAATGAGTGAAGCCTTTGGCACATATATACATTTATATATTTTATATATATATATATATAGGTATACATATATATATAATATATATAATCTGATTCAATGTTCATAATAGAAAATAAGGAGATAAGATTATAATTAGGCAGAAGGCTGTTTCAGTAACTGAGCTATGAGATGATGGTGGCTGTAATCAGGGCTATGGAGGAGAGGAGTCTGAAGTGCCTGAACTAAATACATATGGAAAATAGAGGCTTGTGGACTAGCTTATAGATTAGACATAAGGTGTGAGTAAAACAGAAACATAGAAATCATCCCATTTTTTTCCTTTTTTTACTTCAACAACTAAAGGGACAGACTTGTCATCAATTGAGATAGGAAGTTATTAGGGAAGCTACTTTGAGGAGATTTCTTGAGATTTCAGTTTTGATAAAAGTTAGATGTCAAATGGAGATGTTAAGAAAGTAACTGGAAGTGATTTACACACCACCACTGCAGTGTTAGAGTATTCTGTACATGTCTATGCATTTACCATTACCAGTGAGTTTTATATGTTCACATTCTTTTGTGTTTTTGTTTTGTATCCTTTTATTTCAACTTGAAGAATACCCTTTCGCACTTGTAGGCAGGTCTAGTGGTGATGAACTTCAGCATTTTTTTTAGTGGGGGTTATCTGGGATAATCTCTCTCTCCTTCATTTTGAAGAACAGTTTTGCTGGATATAGTATTCTTTGTTGGCAGGTTTTTTTTTTTTTTCTTTTTTTCTTTTCTTTCAGCATTTTGAGTATATATTCCCATGCCCTTCTGGACTGCTAAGTTTCGGCTGAGAATCCACTGAAAGTCTATAGGGATCTCCCATGTATATAATGAATCACTTTTACTGCTTTCAAAATTCTCTCTGTCTTTGAATTTTGACCATTTGATTATAATGTATCTTGACACAAACTATTTGGGTTCATCTTATTTGAGATCTTTTGGGCATTGTGAATCTGAATGTCCATTTTCTCCCCAGATTTGGGAAGTTCTTAGCTACTATTTTTTTAGGTAAACTTTCTGACTCTTTCTCTCTCTCCTCCTCTGGGATATAAGTTTAGTAGTTCCTCCAAAAGTTAAATCCCCCTTTGGGGTTCTTTCTTTTCCTTCTGGAAATGAGAGAATAATGTCAGTTAGAGATGAAAACTTGAAAGTCAGAAAAATATAAATTATAGTCATTAGGTCAGAGTAGATTATTAAGGAAATATCTGTAGTTGTGAAGAGATCGAGGGCATTTCATCTTTAAGTAAACTGAGCAGGCTGAGAACTGACCACTGATTTAGCAACATGCAAGGAAATCAGTAACCTTGGCAAGAGCAGGCTGGAAGGGAATTCTTCCATTAAACTGGACTTAAAATAGAATAAAAGACTACAAAATAGGACAGAAAAATTTCAAGTCATGATAATGGACTTGTATCCAGAATACAGGAACTCTTGAAACTGAATGATAAAATAACCCAATTAAAAACAGGGCAAAGGATTTGGATAAAGTTTTTACTATAGATAACAGAATGTTCTTAAAAACCTAAAATAAGAGAATGAGAGGAGAGGAGTAGGAAAGTGAGTAAAAAATAAAACCCTTGAAGGGAGTTTTGCTTTACAGAGCAAAGCAATGGGTCAGTCAGTGTATGGTAGGAGAAATTTAATCAGGAGATTTATTTTTGTTTTTATTTTAAGATGGAAAATCAGAGAATATTACTAAGTAGGAATAACTAAGTACAGCTTAAGATATAGAAATGGCAAGTTTTAAAGATATTTTAATTCAACCCCTATTTAATCTATCAACTTATGTTAATGACAGTATTTGCTTCATTGAAGCAGTGCTTTCCAGCAAAACAGAAGTAATATTCAGTGGAAGCTTTTCAAGTCTTTAAATTGAAGTTCATTGGAATATTCTGACTGCTTTCTAAAGGTATATCTTCAAGCAATTCTTTCAAAGATGGTTTGAATTATAGGATAATATTCAGAGGTTTTGCTTGCCTGGAAATACATCACTTCTATCTTCACGTTAGATTGCCTTTGTGTAAGAGGGGTGTGACTCAGATAGGTCTCTCTTCTGGGGAGGAGTGCTTAAAAATACCCAGTGTGATATTTTTGTCAACTTACACACTATGCCTTTATACATTTGGTTACATGGTGGTAATGGGATACAGGTACCTTCAGATGCCAGAATGAAAGGGGATTTTTGCTCGGTTATCCTCATTCCGAAAAACAAAAATCTTAGATTTTACCAAATGGAAACTTTCCCTGCCTGTGTGTAAATTCTTAGATGCCAGTTCCTTTGTCTCCTCCAGTTAAATTCCTGATGTGTTCCTCAGCTCTGCTTTTATATCTCTCTTTATGTCAGTACCTTCTTCCTCGCAGCCTCCTTCTGTGAATACCCAGGTCAATGTGGCCTCATCTGTTCCCAGTCACTGGTAAACTTTTTGAAAACACTGAGCTCTTGATGGCCATATACATCAACTCATGTTATCCTGTTATTTTCAAGTAAACTTGTCAGTTGAGCATTTCACACACATGCCTAAACACCATTCATCCATGTAAGTCATTTCCTAAGTTGGACTAAATAAGGCATACACTTTAAAAATAGAGTTGTTGCACTAATAGGTGAATATTCTGTTACATGTAGATGATGATGATGATGATGATGTAGAAGAGAAGGAGGAGAATGATATGAATGACTTATGCCTTGGAAATTGACCTCCAACACATAATAAACTTATGAAAGCAAAGTCTTCAAACAGAGATCAAGTGTATAGCAACTCTTGGCAACCCATTATCTCATATTCCTGCCTTTTGTGTTATAATCTCACGATGAAAGCTTAAAATTCATATTAGTTACCAAAGACCATGCCCTCCTTAAGCAATGGCTTTCTGGGTTTTTATTGGTGTATTTCCAAAGGATGCTGACAAACTTCTACAAAATCTGTATCTTTATGACAACAGTGTATGTTATGAACTTACCATTTTAAATTTCCTTGCACCAACAAGGAAAACTGAGTTCCTTTTAAAAAGGTACAGGAAAGAGAACAGGCAATGTTATAGGTAGTGTCAAAGCAAAAATATCACTAAACAAATTTCAACAGGTTTCAAAGAAGATTTTATCCAAAGCTACTGCAATAAAGGAGAGAGACCAAAACCCAGTCTCAAGTCTACTCCACCTAGATAAACAGCTAGAGATTTTAAAAGCTAGGATGGGGGTGAGGGAGCCATATCCAAGAAAAATAAACTTTCTCTTATCTTTACAACTCAAAGTAAGAGCCACTCTGAATTACGGTTTCTGCCGTCCCACAGAGACGGGAAATAAGGGTGTTGTCCTACTTGCTAATAATCTTTCAAATGGATGACTCCCAGGTCTTTGAGAAAGACAGTTTTTATAAAACTATCAAGAAGCTTTCTAAAGCATTTACATCACAAAGGATCAGAGAAAGAATTTGCATTTACACATTTTCTTACAGTAAATACTCTTAAAAAAGGGAGGAGGAACTTCTATGGTTAAGTAATCTAGATTCTCTAAAAGAGAGGATGAGAGGGTAAGAGTCAGGGAGAAACATGTCTAAAGTTCAGTCAAGCTGAGGGAAATATTAAGATCAATATACATTATCTGCACCAGTGTTCACAGCAAGATATGTGGTAACATTATCGTCTTTACAGTTCTTATATGAAATGGAGTGGTTTTTAGATGTCTGACAAAATTCCTAAGTTTATTTATGGTAAACCCGATTCAAACTTAATTCTATTGACCATAAAGTATTTTTTTTCCTAACCAGAATTTTTTGATTAATATAAAACACTGCTGTCTGAATTTTCATACTTCTGTTTTCTATCTTATATCCCAACTGAAGCTAAATTATGGAAAAATCCAGGGGGAAAATATGAGACATTAATAGACTCAAAAAACTGTAAAAGTTCTGAGAGATTTGGAAGGTTAATGTGAATGAAAAATACTGCAAACCACATCAGTAAACAAAGAAAGCTGAAGCCATCAAGTCGTCAGCAGCTGCCGCCACCCCCTAGTGAAGACAAGCCTGCAGCCCAGCCTCTGCAGCCACTCACAATGGTGCACCCTGAGGAGACTCAGAACAAGAAAGGACAGGACATTGGCCCTAGACACGTGCTTGTCAAAGGAATGAATTCAGTGAGCCCAAATGTTTGCTTCCTGCCATACATAGAAAAACACTAAATTCTTTAACTTGAGATGCCTGGTTTTCTTCAGTTAACAAATAATCTCTTAATGTTCCAACTACCTGGTCTTTGTTGTAAAATTCCTCTATATCCCAGCTCCTCCCCTATCTCTTAGGAGCAGTCCCTCAGAGCGATCTGAGAAGCTGTCATCTAGGCTTGAGTCCTCTCGCCAAATAAAACATAACTCTCAACTTTTAGGCTGTGCATTTATTTCAGTCAACATTAGGAATCAAAGGCCTTGTGTCTTCAAATTGTACCATTATCTATGCTGAATCATTATACTAATGAGTTCCCACTGCAGAGTTCACATTTATAAAAAAGAGTTTTTATATTACAAATGTAGAGTCAAATTTTCCTAATGCATTTCCTTTTCCCATTGGAAACAGCCTTAACTCATTAAGGCCATAAGGGCATTATTTCGTAAAGCTGCCTCGCTTTTAACAGCTAACTTTATTTTTTTTAAAAAAGTCTGCCAGGAAAGTTTATTATAATATGGAGTATTCATACCTAAACACATTTTCCACAGTCACATTACATTACCATGGAGGATGTCGGGCTCTACTTGTAATCTTGGTTGGCCTTTTCCATGTATATTATAGTGGCGTAACAGGGGACGCTCCAGGACTTAAATTCTCCTCTCATGCTAATCCATGGAAGACGCTAGTCCTGTCTTACCCAGTGAGGTTCAATGGTTTACAGCTATTTTTAATGGCCTAACCTTTCTTCAGGTGCACTGTTATGGGTAAAACTAATATATAAAACAAACTAAAACTTAGTATCTCTGTTTGAAGAATGATTTGGGCTCAGATCCTCATGTCTATGACTCACTAACCCCTGAGGCACTTTTGTAAGAACTTGATACTCCATGGAAATCATTTAGAAGATCAGTTAACTTGTATAATGTCCACATATTTAGGTATGTAAAGGGGGGGGGGCGGTCCACATCTTGCACCTTAATAAATAGTGTTAATAGAGACTAGGTTCATGTCTAGTCACAAAAGAATTCAGAGCCAGACATGGAGGTCAAAAAAGCAAAGCAAGAATTTGTTAAGCAACAGTATGCTCTCAAGGGGAGAGAAGCCAGACTCAGGTGGATAGCCGCCCTAAGTTTCTCTGGTGAGCTGGTTATGTGAGGTGTAGAAATAAATGGATGGAATATTCATGGGGGAAGGAGTTTTGGGTTGTATTTCTTGATTTTCATCCCAGCTGCACCCTCCAGAGGGGAGGAGGGATTTCTGTCCTTATTTAGTCTTGATTGAAAGTGTCATGGCATCAGTACTTTCTATCTGCAAGGTTAATTTTATCCTAATGAAAGTATTTGCAGACTGCATATCCAATAAAAGATTAGTGTCTAGAATATATAAAGAACTCTCTAAACTTAACAGTAAAAACAAATTAGAAAATGGACAAAAGACAGTATTTAACATTTCACCAGAAGAATATACAGACCGTAAGCCCAAGAAGAATATGTTTAACACCATATTAGGAAAATGTAAATTAAAACCACAGTGAGTTATCAGTGTGCACTTATTACCAGCATGGTCAAATTAAAAATAAGGACATCAGCAAATGCAGGTTATTATGCAGAAAGACTGTATCACAGACATTTTTTGGCTGGAATCTAAGATGATTAATAGTTGCTTTGAGAAACGGGCTGGCTGTTTCTTCACTAAACATGCAACTATTATATCATCCAACAAGTCCGTTTCTGAGCACTTATCTAAGAAAAGTAAAAACTTATGTTCATACAAAATCTTTACTTGAATGTTTGTAGCAGCTTACTCACAGTAGCCAAAAACTGGAAAAAGCCAATGTAAAACAAACTATAGTAGATAAGATGTTGGAATACTAGTCAGCAATAAAAGGGAATTAACCATTGTGACACACAAAAATCTGTATGACTCTCCAGAGAATTATGCTAAGTGAAAAAAAAAGCCATTCCTCAAAATCACACAGTTGCATACTGTATGATTCCATTTACATAACATTTTTGAAATGATAATATTATAGAAATGTAGAACAAATTAGTAGCTGTCAGGAGTTAGGTGGGTGTGGGAGGTGCAACATGCAGGATCCTGTGTTGATGGAAATATTCTGTACCTTGAGTTCTCTTTCTTAAAAAATAATGTTTCCTATCTTGACTTTCTCAATGACAATATCCTGGTTGTGATAATCTATCATAATTTTGTAAGGTTTTACTACTAAAGGAAACTTGTAAAAGAACATAGGTGGTCTTTCTATATTATTTCTTATGACTGCATATGAATCTACAACTTAATCGGAATAAAAAGTTTAATTGGAAAAAGGAAAAATATGTTCAAATACCCAGGCTTCCAGTGCTGAATCATTGCTAAGATCAAAACATGTATACAAGGGCTATTCAGATGTTCTGAGAATTGTCCATGTTACGAGAGATATGCCAAGTTGATTTATGTGTCATTTTAATATCTAGAAGTTGTGATTCTGAAGAATAAGCAAAAGTGAGGTTTCCATCAGGCTTAAATTACTTCAGTGTTAGACAGATGCACTGACATCTATCAGGAACAAAAGAGAGAATCTAATCAACTCATCAGGACATGTATAAACTCCACGTGTAATAGTTGAATAGGAGTACAAATTATCTGGTGTAAAGAACTGAAAGATCAACTCCTTAAGCCTGATACTTTAATTTAGTATGGTTTATGAGTCTTATCAGCAAGAATCTATCAGTATAATGGCTACATAGTGTATATGCAACTTAGAGTCAAACAACATTGCACGCAAAATTAATCCCTGAGGATAATTAGAAATATACACACATATATGGATATTTGAGAGATAAAGAACTGTAAATTAAAAAATTATATTAAGGAATATATACATTTTTACATTCTATATATGTATTTAAGGTAGTTTTACTTAGAAAGTGTGTAAGAACTGTCACTTTGATTTTAAATATACACTCAAAAGTAATTTTATGATAATAGCTAAAATCTAAATTTCTACAAAACATGGAAATATAAAACAACTAACAATTTATAATATGTGTTTAATTTGTTAGACTTATAAATGTTATCTGACTTCTCAGGAATGTTTTATTTCTGTGTTAATTCGAATACAATAAGGAAATGAAAAAAGGGATTTAGTATATTAAAATTGTAAGTGCACCTTAAAAATATTCAAAGTTTAATTAACTAAGTTTGTAAATGGACTTTGTTACTTCAAGTACCCTTGAATGTAATTCTTAATGCTTCTTTGATTATAAATTGTATTCTGAATTTAAATACTTAATGAATAAATAATTTTACTTGTAACTTAATTGAATATTAATCTTTAAAACTGTGATAAATTTCTGAGTGGTCTTCTCTGAATACACACACACACACACACAAAATACATAACAGGGTCAAGGAAAATTCAACTTTGCCATACCATGCCCAATGGAAGATCAGAGAAAGCTCCACAGAGGACAATGAAGTTAAACGTAAAGTAACCCATGCTAACATAACACACGGAGAAAATAAGAGTCTGTAGCATATGAAGGCTTGGTGGAGAATCAGTTTTAGAAGCATGAATAGCTAGGGAAATATACTAAAATTCACTATATGCTTTGCATTATAAGATTAAAATTCTGAGATAATATCAAAAATAAATCTGATGAGGCAAAAATAAACTTTGAAGAATTAAATAAGTCAAAGATCAAGGAAGCAGGATTAAGCCACTAATACATAATTACATAAATTACAAAAAAATAGACATGGTGATACCTAAATCTTTGAGACTGAGAAAAAAGCTAAGAAAATTACAGTGAATCCAGAAGAAAAAGGAGATTAAAATTAATAAACAATTTAATGCATATGAAGAACAGACATAGAATATAAAGCACGCAGATAGTTGAGGTTTCTAAAGCACAGATCTATCCTAGAGGAAAAGCAAAGATTCCAATATATGAAGGAATGTTTTCTTGAGATGAATTCACAAATGAATTCATACTTTGGGAGTAAACAGTACACACTGACTTAGAAAAACAAACAAACCTGGCTTGAATCATTGAATTTCAAGGATAAAGAATGAAGGCTATAGATAAACAAGAAGAAAAGAGTTTCACTTAAAATAGGGAAAATTCAGTATGGATTCAGATTCTCTATAGCAGTTTCCAAAGCCAGATGGGACAATATATTGAGAGGAAAATAGTGTATCCTAAGAGGGCTATTCTCAGCCCAATAGTCTGAAAACTATAAAGGCAAGAGAGAAAAATCTCAATTGTACAAGGACTCAAGGCATCTAGTAATACCCATGTGCTTACGCTGGAGAGGAAAACACAATTTAGTGACAAAATCCAGGCAACCAACAGATGAAGAAATAATAGCTGACACGTTTAGTGGCAAGCTTTAGATAGAGTTACTCTTAAACTAAAACTAAGAAAGAAAATTATAGGAAAAGCCTTAGTGTAATGTTTGTTAACTTTCACAAATAAAAATGTACATATTTGATTGATATGGAGAGACAGAAGAATAACTGAGTATATTAATTTCCTAATTTGTCTTTAATTGTTAACAGTGTCTTTATTGATAAAGTTAATAAACAATGTCTTTATTGATAAGCCAGAAATAAGAGAATGCTCATTTATGTAGAGAACTACTATTAAAATAACGAAAATGTAACTCAAAAACAAGTAACAGCTTTCTAAGTTGGAAACATCATCTGTGAAGCTGCATGCACTTACACTAACAGAAGAGGGCACTCTTGAGCTAAGAATCTTACAAAATACCCCACAGTACCAACTCTAAAATGTCATGCTTTACATCTATGCCAGAAGTTGGTAAACATTTTTCTGTAACTGACTAGATAATAAATATTTTCAGCTTTGTGGGACCTACAATTTATGTCACATGTACTCAATTCTGCTATTGTGGTATGAAGTTTGCCATAGATAAAACATAAATAATAAATGTGACTTTATTCCAATAACTTTATTAACCATACACCTGCCAGACCTATTTTGGCCCACTGATTGCAGTTTGCCGACTCTTATTCTAATCCTACCTTCTCCAAAAAGAAAAAAGGAAAATAATTAAATATTTCAGTCAATGAAAGCCTCCTTCCAAAATAACACTAACCAGAAGGAAATTAAACACTAACCAGAAGGAAATTAAACACAATGCTCCAAAGTGAAGTAAACATCCTTGAGGAAGTATTCAAAAATCACCACGACTCTTAAATTCAAAATGATTAAAGAAATGGACAAAAGAGCAGGAAAATAAAATACTAAAATCAGAAGAGGAAGGAAGAAAGATACCAAAACAAGTTAGCAATGTCAGAAATGAAAATTACAAGATGGCCAGTGAAGAATAAACCCCAATAAAAATTTGATTGATAGCACTGAACAAAGAGGAGTAAGAAGGCAGATATAAAATAAAGGAGTAAAAAGTGTCAAATAGAAATTGGATGAAATGAAAGAGAGGCAAAGAGAACCAAACAATTATAAATGAAATTCTTGTAGTACAAAAATTAAACAATAAAAAGGAACAATATTGATGTCTATAATCTAAAAAAAAATCTGGAAATAGAAGATGTGATAGGGGTTACAAGTACAAAGGACATTTTATCTGCAACAAATGACTCTGAGACAATTGCTATTAAAACAATTTAAGTTTAATAATAAAGAAATAAAGGATGATTTTAATTATCAATAATCCTTAGGGTTTCCAGCCCTCCATCTCTCCTCCTCCCCCCAAAGAAAGTCCAAATAATTTACACTGTAAAGAGAATTTTCAGGATAAAAAACCTTCTCAAACACAACATACAAAGTAAAGGCACAATGGAGCAGAATGTTCAGGGCACTTAAGGAAAGCACGTGTGAACAAAGGATTAGGTATCCTCTTGAAATTGTCCATCAGTTATCTAGACAACAGAATACAGCTTTAAATGTAAACTCAAAGAAGACCGTATTCTTAAGCACTTCATGAGAGGAAAATTTTCAATCAGTAGAGGAATAACTAGAAAAATTTAGACAGATAGATCGAAACATCAAACAAACAAGTAAATGTGTTGTGAATAATCAGAGCCAGATTTCTTACTGTTGTAGAATAAAGTTACAAATATGCAAAGGAAGAAGACTAGAAAAACACCTGTGGCTTTGGATTTGAACTGGATCTGTCAGTATGAACTCAGTATTTGTACAGACGGACAGAGATAAAGAGACAGACATGTCGGTGGGTAGGTAGGTGGGTGTGTAGGTATGTAAGCTAAACATACATCAATTTCCTAGCTTTGTTCTCTGAAGGGCTCAGAAGCAACCAGCTAGTAGTAATAAACATACTTAAGACCAAGATACTAAATTTTATATGCCATTCTCCTATACAAGACCAGGATTCATTACAAAGATGTCCATCCCAGGTTTGGACCAAAAAAACTACAATATGAGCTTAGAATATCTTATTGTATCAGAAAGTAAGAAAGTGTTGGAAAAAAGATAAACTGTCAAGCAATAAAGAATTCAGACTGAAGTGGCATGTGTATATATATACACACGCATATAAATACATTTAATAAACATAAATACAATTAAAAGATCATAACCCATAGAATAAAATAATCTGTTGGGTCCACACTGATATAAATGAGTACACAGATAAACAGGGTAGAAGAAAAAACTCTTCAATGCAATGTAGTAAAAAATATGTGTAGAGGAATTATGGAGTGGACAAGTCATTATTTGAAAGCCATCATTGTAATAATTATTTCATGAAAAAATCCTCACTGGGTGATAAAACCAATGGATGAAATTTTGTTGAGATGTAGGACATTTATAGTCTCAAAGTATCTACCCATAAATTACTTATTAATAGCAATGGGGAAAACTATTAACTTCACAGAATCAAACCCAGCAGACACTACCTTAATCAAGTGATCAAAGTAAAATCAAGAGAAAAAGGACAAATAAAAATCATATACCATCTGTTTAGGATGCAGAGAGGCAAACACACTCACTTTTTTGTTGTTTTGTTTTGTTTCTCCAAAAAAAGGTATCCTGAAATTTATGACTAGGATTTGTCAAACTCAAATTGATGAATATTTCATACCATAATGGTTAGCTTGAAACAGCATCTCATTGTGGTTTTAACTTGCATTTTTCTATTACTTGTGAAGTAGACCAAAACTCTTTATGTTCATTTAAGTTTCTTCTACAAAAAAATACCAGCAATTCTATTATTTAGCTGTTTTATGAAGTTATCAACAGTTACCTATTACAGTATTATTTTTGGCTAAATTCTCAGAACATATCTGCTTCAAGTTTTTGAAGTATCTTATTTAATGCAATTCTACTTATACATTTTTTTAACATTTTTTATTGATTTATAATCATTTTACAATGTGTCAAATTCCAGTGTTCAGCACAATTTTTCAGTCATTCATCGACATATACACACTCATTGTCACATTTTTTTCTCTGTGAGTTATCATAACATTTTGTGTATATTTCCCTGTGCTATACAGTATAATCTTGTTTATCTATTCTACAATTTTGAAATCCCAGGCTATCCCTTCCCACCCTCCACCCCCCTGGTAACCACAAGTCTGTATTCTCTGTCTGTGAGTCTATTCCTGTCCTGTATTTACGCTTTGTTTTTGTTTGTTTGTTTTTGTTTTTGTTTTTTAGATTCCACATATGAGCGATCTCATATGGTATTTTTCTTTCTCTTTCTGGCTTACTTCACTTAGAATGACATTCTCCAGGAGCATCCATGTTGATGCAAATGGCATTATGTTGTCGGTTTTTGTGGCTGAGTAGTATTCCATTGTATAAATATACCACTTCTTCTTTATCCAGTCACCTGTTGATGGACATTTAGGCTGTTTCCATGTTTTGGCTATTGTAAATAGTGATGCTATGAACATTGGGGTGCAGGTGTCATCCTGAAGTAGATTTCCTTCTGGATACAAGCCCAGGAGTGGGATTCCTGGGTCATATGGTAACTCTATTCCTAGTCTTTTGAGGAATCTCCACACTGTTTTCTATAGTGGCTGCACCAAACTGCATTCCCACCAGCAGTGTAGGAGGGTTCCCCTTTCTCCACAGCCTCTCCAGCATTTGTCATTTGTGGATTTTTGAATGACGGCCATTCTGACTGGTGTGAGGTGATACCTCATTGTAGTTTTGATTTGCATTTCTCTGATAATTAGTGATATTGAGCATTTTTTCATGTGCTTTTTGATCATTTGTATGTCTTCCTTGGAGAATTGCTTGTTTAGGTCTTTTGCCCGTTTTTGGATTGGGTTGTTTATTTTTTTCTTATTGAGTCGTATGAGCTGCTTATATATTCTGGAGATCAAGCCTTTGTTGGTTTCACTTGCAAAAATTTTCTCTCATTCCGTAGGTTTTCTTCTTGTTTTACTTCTGGCTTCCTTTGCTGTGCAGAAGCTTGTAAGTTTCATTAGGTCCCATTTGTTTATTCTTGCTTTTATTTCTTCTAGGAGAAAATTTTTGAGATGTATGTCAGATAATGTTTTGCCTATGTTTTCCTCTAGGAGGTTTATTGTATCTTGTCTTATGTTTAAGTCTTTGATTCATTTTGAGTTGATTTTTGTGTATGGTGTAAGGGAGTGTTCTAGCTTCATTGTTTTACATGCTGCTGTCCAGTTTTCCCAACACCATTTGCTGAAGAGACTGTCTTCATTCCATTGTATATTCTTGCCTCCTTTGTCGAAGATGAGTTGACCAAAAGTTTATGGGTTCATTTCTGGGCTCTCTATTCTGTTCCATTGGTCTATATGTCTGTTTTGGTACCAATACCATGCTGTCTTGATGACTGTAGCTCTATAGTATTGTCTGAAGTCTGGGAGAGTTATTCCTCCAGCCTCTTCCTTTCTCTTCAGTAATGCTTTGGCAATTCTAGGTCTTTGATGGTTCCATATAATTTTATTATGATTTGTTCTAGTTCTGTGAAATATGTCCTGAGGTAATTGGATAGGGATTGCATTAAGTCTGTAGATTGCCTTGGGCAGTGTGACCATTTTAACAATATTGATTCTTCCAATCCAAGAGCATGGAATATCTTTCCATTTTTTAAAGTCTTCTTTAATTTCCCTCATCAATGGTTTATAGTTTTCTGTGTATAATTCTTTCACCTCCTTGGTTAGATTTATTCCCAGATATTTTATTACTTTGGGTGCTATTTTAAAGGGGATTGTTTCTTTACTTTCTTCTTCTGTTGATTTATCGTTAGTGTAAAGAAATGCAACTGATTTTTGAACGTTAATTTTGTAACCTGCTACCTTGCTGAATTCTTCAATCAGCTCTAGTAGCTTTTGTGTGGACCTTTTAGGGTTTTCTATATATACTAACATGTCATCAGCATATAGTGACACTTTTACCTCTTCTTTTCCAATTTGGATCCCTTGTATTTCTTTCTCTTGCCTGACTGCTGTGGCTAGGACTTCCAGGACTATGTTGAATAGGAGTGGTGATAGTGGGCATCCTTGTCTTGTCCCAGATTTTAGTGGGAAGCTTTTGAGTTTTTCACCGTTGAGTACTATGCTGGCTGTAGGTTTGTCATATATAGCTTTTATTATGTTGAGATATGTTCCCTCTACACCCACTTTGGCGAGAGTTTTTATCATAAATGGGTGTTGAATTTTATCAAGTGCTTTTTCTGCATCGATTGAGATGATCATGTGGTTTTTGTCCTTTCTCTTGTTGATGTGATGTATTACATTGATTGATTTGCGTATGTTGAACCAGCCTTGTGTCCCTGGGATAAACCCCACTTGGTCATGATGTATAATCTTTTTTATGTGTTGATTGATTCTATTTACTAAAATTTTGGTGAGGATTTTGGCGTCTATGTTCATCAGTGATATTGGCCTATAATTCTCTTTTTTGGTAGTGTCTTTGCCTGGTTTTGGTATCAGGGTGATGGTGGCTTCATAGAATGAGTTTGGGAGTATTCCCTCCCTAGTAATATTCTGGAAGAGTCTGAGAAGGACTGGTATGAGTTCTTCTTTGTATGTTTGGTAGAATTCCCCGGTGAAGCCGTCCGGTCATGGACTTTTATTTGTAGGGAGGTTTTTAATTGCTATTTCTATTTCCTTTCTAGTGATTGGATTGTTCAAGTGTTCAGATTCTTCTTGATTCAGTTTTGGTGGACAGTATGTTTCCAGAAACTTGTCCATCTCCTCTAGGTTATCCAGTTTGGTTCCATATAGTTTTTCATAATATTCTCGTATGATATTCTGTATTTCTATTTTGTTTGTTGTAATTTCTCCATTTTCCCTTCTTATTTTGCTAATGTGTGCTCTCTCTTTTTTCTTCTTTGTGAGTTTGGCTGGAGGTTTGTCGATTTTATTTACTTTTTCAAAAAACCAGCTTTTGGTTTGGTTGATTTCTTCTATGGTCTTGTTAATCTCTATTGTATTTAATTCCCCTCTGATCTTTATTATTTCCTTCCTTCTGCTGCTTTTTGGGGCTTTTTGTTCTTCTTTTTCTAATTCATTCAGGTGGTGGGTTAAATTGTTTATTTGAGATTGTTCTTCTTTTTTGAGGAAGGCCTGTATCACTATAAACTTCCCTCTTAGCACTGCCTTTGCTGTGTCCCATAGGTTTTGAGTGGTTGTGCTTTCACTCTCATTTCTCTCAAGGTATTTTTTTAATTTCAGCTTTGATTTCCTCATTGATCCATTGTTTTTTCAATAACATATTGTTTAATCTCCATGCTTTCCTTTTTTTCTCCTTTGTTTCTCTGTTGTTGATTTCCAGTTTCATGGCATTGTGGTCAGTAAAGATGCTTCAGATAATTTCTATCTTCTTAAAATTGTTGGTTTCTTTTGTGCCCAAGTACATGATCGATCCTGGAAAATGTTCCATGTGCACTTGAAAAGAATGTACATCCTATTTTTTGGGGGTGTAATGCTCTGAAAATATCCACCAAATCTAGTTTTTCTAGTGTAGTATTTAATTTCTCTGTTGCCTTGTTTATTTTCTGTCTGGAAGATCTGTCTAGTGATGTAATGCAGTGTTAAAATCTCCAACTATGATTGTATTCCCATCAATATCCCCCTTTATCTCAGTTAGTAATTCTTGTATGTACTTAGGTGCTCCTATATTGGGTACATATATATTAACGAGTGTAATATCCTCATCTTGTATCACTCCTTTAATCATTATAAAATGTCCTTCTTTATCTTTCTTTATGGCCTTTGTTTTAAAGTCTACTTTGTCTGAAATCAGTACTGCAACACCTGTTTTTTTGGCTTTTCCATTTGCATGGAATATCCTTTTCCATCCTTTCACTATCAATCTATATGTGTCCTTCTCCCTAAAGTGGGTCTCTTGTATGCAGCATATTGAAGGTTCTTGCTTTATTATCCAGTCTGCCACTCTATGTCTTTTGACTGGAGCATTTAGTCCATTAACATTTACAGTAATTAATGATAGATGTGTGTTTATTGCCATTTTGAACTTATCTTTGCAGTTGAATTGGTATATCCTCTTTGTTCCTTTCTTCTTCCTTTTGTGGTTTGGTAATTTTCCTTTGTATTTTCATGGATTTTATTTAATTTCTGTGACTCCTTTGTAAATTTTTGGCTTGTGGTTACCCTTTTTTGTAAATCTATGAACCCATTACTATAACTGTTTTTATTAAACTGATAGTAACATGATCTCAAACCCATCCTACTGTTAAAAAACATTTTAAAAAGAAAGAAAAAGATATTCTATATTTCCCTGCCTCCCTCTCCCACTCTCAGTGATTTGTATGTCTTCTTTTATAATTTCATGTTTACTTTATTTGTAATTCATGAGTTATCACCTTTCCAGTTGTGCGTTTCTCATTTCTGTAGCATCCTGCTGCTTTTCTATTTAGAATAGCCCTTTCAATATTTCTTTTAGCACGGGTTTAGTGTTGCTAAACTCCTGCAGCTTTTTTTTGTCTGTGAAACTCTTTATTTCTCCTTCTATCCTCAAGGATAGCCTTGCTGGATAAAGGATCCTAGGCTGCATCTTTTTTACATTCAGGGCTTTGAGTATATCTTGCCACTCCCTTGTGGCCTGTAGTGTTCGTGTAGAGAAATCAGCTGAGAGCCTTATGGGGGTTCCCTTGTAACTTACTCTTTGCTTTTCTCTTGCTGCCTTTAGAATCATTTCTTTATCCTTGACTCTGGCCATCTTGATTATGATATGTCTTGGTGTGGGTCTATTTGGGTTCTTCCTGTTTGGGACCCTCTGAGCTTCCTGTACTTGGATATCTGATTCCTTCTTTAAGTTTGGGAAGTTTTCAGTCATGATTTCTTCAAAAACCTTTTCGATCCCCTGTGATCTTTCTTCTCCTTCTGGGACCCCTATTATGCGAAGATTGGGACGCTTTATATTATCCCATAGGTCCCTTATGCTATTTTCATTATTTTTTATTTGCTTCTCTTGTAGTTCTTCTGAATGGGTGCTTTCTATTGCCCTGTCTTCTAGATCACTAATTCGTTCCTCTGCATTATCTAGTCGGCTTTGCACAGCTATTAGATCATTCCTCATCTCTGTCAATGAGTTTACCCATTCTACTTGGCTCTTCTTTATAGCTTCAATTTCATTTTTGACATATTTTATATCTCTAAACACGATCTCTTTTAATTCCTTCAGCAATTCGATCACTCCTTTTTTGAAATCTTGATCTAGTAGGCTATCGATGTCTATTTCGTTGATCTTTCTTTCAGGGGATTTCTCTTGTTCTTTTAATTGGGAAAGGTTTTTCTGCTTCTTCATCTTGCTCATACCTCTCTGGCACTGTGGTTTATGGAGTATCAGTTGTTTATTTTGGTCCTTAAGGATTTTATCTATCTAATACCTATTTAGGAATAGAACTTAGGAAAAAAAGAAAAAAAAAAAATAAGAGAGAGAGAAAGAATTTTAAAAGAAGGGAGAAAGAGGGTTTGAAAACAGTGTATAATGAATAATAGAAGAGCGAGTTGAAGCAGAGTATTAATCGGGTTGAGACGTCCTTTTAAAACCTTTACAAAAAAGGGGGGGGAGATGAATATATGTATTTGAAACCTGTGTCTAATCAATAACAGGACATCAAAACCCAAGAGAAATAGAAATGAATTAAGAAGTAAAAATTAAGAGAGTAATAGAAAATAGAACAGGTAATAACAGATTTAAAAAAAAAGGGGGGGGGAGGGGAGGTTTGTCGGTGTTCTCCTGGAGTCTGCGTGCTTTTAATGTGAAGTCTTTCTGTCTTCGTCCTGTTTTGGAAGCTCAGCTTGCTGTTTTCAGAGGCCCTCGTTGGTGCCCTCTTCTGTGCTGCTCCCAGCACCTGTTGGCAAGCAGATCGCGCCTCCTCCTAACTCTGGGTCAGGTGCAGCTCTCTGCTGTGGGTGGGCGGGTCGCTGCCCCTCTGGATGCCGCAGTCAGATGTTGCAGACTGGCCAGGTAGGAGGGAGGGTCGTGCCCCCTCCCAGCACTTCGGTCAGGGGCTGTGTTCCTGCCCGAAAGGCGGGGGGCTGAGCTCACTCTACCTTCGCCGCCACCGGTAGCTCCGCTCTCTGTGCGGCTGCGCACTCCGCCCTGGTCAGCGTTCCGGGGTTGGGCTCGGGGAAGACCAAGGGACAGCCTTGTCCCTGCTCCGAGCCTGAACTCAGCTCCTTGTTTGTCTTTGTGGAGCAAGTTTTCTGAGGGACCAGGATGGAAGGATCCTATCTGCCCTGGGCTGCAGGCCAGTCTCAGTCTGGCCTTTGAGGCTGCTAAGCCCTTAGGTGCGGATGCAGGTATTGCCCCCGCCCCCGCCTGGGTGCTAAGTGCAGGAGGATATGGCGGCTGTGCCTAAGCCCCTCCTCTCTTCCCCCGAAAACTTTCCGCGGGTTTTCAGAGATGGGGGTGTGCACCCTTACCCAGAGAGCACATCAACCTTGCTGTTTCATGGAGGGCCCAGGTTGTTCTGCCCTGTGCAACCACAGCCAGAGCGCGCAGCCCCTTGCGTTCCCCAGGGGCTGCCTCCGTGCAGCCACTTCTGTCCTCCACCCGGCTTGGGCAGCCTGGCCCTGCCCGCCGCTGCCAGCCACGTCTCAGGCTGGGTGTCGGGGGGATGCTCTGTGCCCGTTTAACTTAGTTCTGTTAGTCAAGGGCTGCTCTGTACAGATCCGAGCCTCGGAGGCTCCCCCTCCGTCCCGCTGGCCTCTCCGTTGGAGAGGGGAGAACCAGCGAGCGAGCGCCAGTCCTCCTTTGCCGCTCCCTCCCCTCGGGACCCTTCCCGCGCTGCTTTGCCTTTTGTTCTTTCTTTTTTCCTTTTCTCCTACCAGATTTTTGGCGTCTTTATCTTTTGAAGAGGGCGATGTTCTCTCGGAGTTCCGCAGGTGCTCTGGTTGGCTGAGTGGGTCTGTAGATGTGGGTCTTGGTGTATTTGTGGGAGAGGGTGACCTGCGAGTTTCCTTCTACTCCGCCATCTTCTCCGTCTCTCCTTATACATATTTTTATCAAGCATAAATTTCAAATCTTGCTTAAAATATCACTCCCTATTCCAAAATGATAAATATATTCTGTGTGACTCTTTTCTTAACGTTTTAAATCTTTATTTTTATACCTAAGCTTTTAGTTTTTTCCCTGATTTATTTTTCTGTGTGACAGGTGAAAAATACAATAGAAAATTAATTGTCCCAGCACTAGATTATTTGGGGTATTCTATGAAGATAATTGGATCATCAATGAAATATGACATCTTTTATTCTTTTTTTCCAATTCTTAGGTTTTTACTACATTTTACTGTCTTACTGCATTGTCCAGAATCACCATTCAATAAAAAATTAAATGGGAGAGAGTTGGTATATTTTAGTGCTCTTGATTTTAAAAAGAATGCTTCTGACATTCCAACATTAAATATGATAATTACACTAGATTTTGAAGTAGGTATCCATTATTCAGTGTAGAGAAGTTTTTTGCTATTCTTGGTTTATTAAGAGCTTTTATGATTAATCAGCATTGCACTTTATAGAATGTACTTTCTGCTTCTGATGAAAAGATTAAGTGGTATTTCAGTTTAATCTTTCAGTACAGTGTAATTCCATAATAGATTTACTGGTAGTAAACCAAACCTGTATGCACAGGATGAAATCAATTTGTTGTTACATACTGTATTTTCTAATAGTTGTATTCAATTTGGAAATATTGTCTTATGGATTTTTTCACCTATTTTCAGGTGTTGGTTTGAATTATAATTTTCCTTTCTGAAACAGTTTCTATCTAGTATTCTGCTGTGCAGACAGCAAACCCCAATGAGATAACAAAAAGCTCAGAATGGGGCTCAGACATTGAGAAAAGTCCTCTGGCAAACTCATCAAAACAACATGGCAGCATCAGATGCACTGGAAACCTGCAGTACACTGAAAGCAAACTTTGCAACAGTAACAGCAACTAAAATCTGAATTTAGCCCAATCTTTAGTATTAACTCAGTTTCCCATATTAAGTGAGATGACATGTGTCTATAGCATGTATAAACACTGTTTACCCAGTTTCTCCTGTTCCACATGACATGTATACAATAAATATTTATGAGATATATTAAAAATGCAAGAAAAATCAGTTGTTATGAGACAAAGTAGTCAACAGAACAAAAATCAGAGATTTCTTAGATTTTAGAACTACTGGACACAGACAGTGAAATGGTTCTGATGAATCTGTTAAAGAATGGAGTGGAAGAGTAGACTGCTTAAATGAACAGGTGAAGAATTTCAACAGAGGAAGACAATTAGAAGAAAGAAATGAAAAAAAATGCCAGGGGGAAAAAGGGCAAGTTCATCATTAGACGTAGTACAGATGAGGAAAGAATTGGTGACCATGAATTTAGGCCAAAGAAAATTACTCAAAATGAAACAAAGAGAGTGAAAGAGTTTTTTAAAAAGGCTGTGGGAAAACATCTAAGTCTCTCTCTCTATGTGTATATATAATTAGAATCCTTAAAAGTGAAGAAAAAGAGGCTAGAGTAGAAGAATAGTCGAAGAGGTAACAGCAGAGATTATTTTTCCAAAAAATATACATATATGATATGTGCAAAAACACCATACTTAACATCCCAAGTAGGACATATAGTACACATGCACACCACACACACCAAAATTAAACATATATACATACTATGGAAACAAAAATTAAAGAGTAAGTTTGAGGGTACTTATCGAAAAAATGGCACATCACACGAACAGGATAAAGATAAGAAATATTTACTTCCTGTCAGAAATAATGCTGACCAGAAAAAAAAAAAAGAGTGATATTGTTAGTGTATTGAAAGAAAAAATTATTATCAAGTCAGAGTTCTCTACCCACCAAGATACCATTCAAAATCAGATGCATATAGAGAACTTTTCAGACAAAATAACCCAAAATTCTTTAACATTAGGCACAGATGTATAGCACAATTTCTTCAGGCAAGAAAAAAAATTGGATCTACACAAAGAAATGGAGAGCCTTCAAAATGGTGAACAATAAAGCTAAAGATTAAAAAAAACTTTTTAAATTTTCGATCAATGTAAAAATAATTTTTAAAATATAAAGAGTACTAATATATAATGCAGTTGTTAACATATGTAAAATAAAATGCATCACAATAATGTTGCAAATTATATATAGGAGGAACTGGAAGTATTACTGTATTAAGATTCATATGCTATGTATGAATGGTATACATTCTACTGTACATAAACTACAAGTGTATATTAAACAGATTTACATTCTGCTTGTGTCATTTGACTACACGTGTTTGTAAAATCTCACAGAATTGTACGCTAAAAAGGGTAAAATCCCTATATGTAAATTACTCTTTACTATATAGTGAATAAAAGAAGAAAAAAACCTGAGACAGTCAAAGAGACAGTGAGAGAGAAAGAGGGAGAAGCTATGGCTTGTTGAATAAGAAGTGGAGGTTCTGATAACTGCTGCTCAGTATTTCAGTACTGATCAAGAATCTCTCAACAGTGGGGTGTAACAGCAGTTAGGATAGGAAAAGAAATTGCAGAAGGTTATAAGATATATCCTCATCTATCTCAAAAATAAGTCAATTAATGCTTAACATATTAAGAAAAAAAAACAGTGAATAAGATCCACATTTAAAAAGCAGTATACATACATTTAGAGATGGTGAGGTCATCACCAGCATAACTAAAAATAGAAAACGTTAAAATGGTTTGTCAGGTACAGAGAACTCTGAGGCACAGCAGTTACTTTTCCTTTTAAAATTTCTTGCTCTATTTAAAGCATAATATTTAGGAAAAATTAAACTGTTTTATCAGAAAAAATGTGTACATTGTGAATCCTTGTCAAAAATACATAATTTTAAATAGAGGTGGAACTAAAAAGCCAGTAGTGCTTACAACCATAACTAACTCATAAACTCAAAAGAAGGCAAAACAAACAAAAAAAGGAAATATACAACAACCAAATAAAGTTGAAACCATAAATACAACCACAAGCATAAGGGTTTAAAATAATTCAACCAAATGATGGCTATTACCAAACTGGATAAAAAGGAAGACCCAAACATATGCTCTGTACAAGAAGCCCATTTTAAATAGGTAGGTTAAATACTGTAAATGCTAAGTATATTGATATCTTAACAAGCTTCTGTATGTCTGAAAAAAATCTCTTTATTTTTCCTTCATTTTCACATGACTTTTTACTGGAATTGATTTCTAGATTGATAGTGTTTGTTTCTTACAAACTTGTGGATTTTACCTGGCTGGGTGTTGATACGTTTGCAGTTCTATAAATATTCTTTGTTCTAGACTGGGGTTAAATTACTTGAATCTGATTTCTTCAAGTAATGCACTGAAGAGTGTTAGGTGAGCACAGTGTAGCATTTAGCCTTGATCTAAATTGATCTTTCTCCTACAGCAAGACCTTTCTGAGTCACCTCAATGAATTCGAAAGTTTTCCACCTGGTGGGAATTAGGCACAATTTCCAGCCCTGTGTGAACAGTAAATATTGTTCCTTCTTTCCCTAGTCTTGGATATTCTCTTCATATGTGTGTACCAGTCAGTCCTCTGATGAATATTCTAGGGGCCCCTTTGCACATCTCTGGACTTTCCCTTACGTTCAGCTCTTTAAGTCTGCCTCTACCTAGACTCAATTCTCTGGCCACAAATCAAGAAATCTTTTGGGTCCCCTCTTGATTCTCCTCCTTTCAGGTAGGACATTGTCTCGAAGCAGTAATATAGGACAGCTGAAGGCTTATCTCATTTGTTTAACATCTGTTAGAGATTACTGGCCTTCATTTCCTAATATCCTGTGTTTGAAAAACCATTGTTTCATATACTTTGTCTAGTTTTTTGGGATTATTTTATTCAGGAGAGTAATTCTGATCCATTATTGTATTTTGAAAGATGTGAGCAAGCTAGTCCCATGAGTATTTTAAGAAAGGGCTTCCAGGCAGAAAAACTAGCTTTTGGAGCAATAGCAAGGAGGCCACTTAGGTTGGAGAGTGAACCAAAAGCTTTATATGTTTTGAACCATTACTTCTGGGAAAAGAAAATGTTTATATTTAACTCAAGCCCTAAACCGACCTCATGGAGGTGATCTTTCAAAATAATTGCTCCTAACAGTGATGTATAACACATATGCATTAGGGCATGAGGAAACAGAGACAGGACTCTGTATCTTCAGTTATGTCTTACAGAACAAAAAGTTTGAGTGCTAGATAAAAAGTGCTGAGAATCATTGTTTCTTTGAGCATGAGTAATGAACTATTCTTCTAACAAATATTCCATTCTCATTTTTATGAAACTGTCTTAACTAGAAATACTTGTTAATGAAAATGAAACACATCTCAACTCATTTAAGTTAAAGTGTTAAAAGCCTGTGCATTTGCATAAGCAGTTATTAAAATAGAAGTGACAGGTAACAGACAGCATTTTTAGGAGCTGAACTATAGCCAGTATACATGCAAGGTTTGATTCAGAGTATATCTTCTTTTTTTTGGTAAATTTCATAAAACATGTGATAAAAGTGAATGACATGTCCAGGCTTTGAATGAGATTCCTATTCTTATTTATATAAATTTGATTTTAACTTTTAATTCCCCAAAGGGAGGAAGATTTAAATAGTCTCTTTTTTTGGCTAATAACTTGTTCTGAAAAATATTCAATAGCATAGTCACTCTGTAACAACTACAAAGGAACCCAAAGTGAAGACGCTCCCTATATAAACAAGACAATGTCCTTTGCCCCATGCCTCCACCTTAACATTTGACCATTGATTAGAAACTGCTGATTCTGAAAAAAATCATAAAATTAATTTTTAATGTCTCTATTACTTATGGTGAGACTACTTATTATTACACGTTACAGTGCAGAGGAAATATTGCAGTTTTTGTTCTTCTTGGAAACAGAGGTCATTCTTACAGAAAAAAAGTCTGATTTAGATAACAAAATTTATTCAAGTATATATTGAAATTGTAAATATAAAACAATTATGTATTAACAAATTGTGCAATTAAAGGTGACTACATTAAGTCACTATATTACATAGTGTAGCCATTCTAGAATTAATTCAAAGTAAATCTATTTTAAAAATAAATACAAGCTAGATTTAGATGACAAAAGCATACTGATTCTAAAGACCACTAGATCATCTAAAAATACTTTGAACATTAAATCGATGACTTAAATAAATTTGTATTGAGACTTATTATGTGTCAGATACTAGACTGTTCATGAGAGAAAAAAACAGTTAATCAAAAAATCCTTGATGTTCAGAAAGCCTAAGTGTACCAAGGGCAGAGGAAGGAAATGCCTTTGTAAAAATGTGTTAAGTGCTTTGGCAGGAGGAGAGAAAACAGTTACAGGAATGCATCTAAAGGACATGTACTGAAGTCAGGAAATGCAAGCTAGTGGTAATGACATGTAAGCTGATAACTGAACAATACATAAAATTAGCAAGGAGATTCAACATATACAAATGCATAGAAGGACATATTACATGACATATTTGGAGATATAAAAGAAGCTTTGAGTGGTGGATGAAGAGAGGGAAGATTAGAGAATAAGAAATGAGTTTTACAAAGTCTTGGACATGAAAGTCATTGTAAAGCAAATACTGAATTTCCCCAAGGAAAGCCTTGCAGAGAAGTTACATAATTAAATCCACACAAGTGCATTTGCAGAGCGTGATGTGAATGAGAGAAAAAAAATGAAGTCTGGAAGACCAGTCAGACAGTTGGTTAAAGATTTATTTTGACATGATATTGCTGAGGACTATGATGATGGCAGAGGATGGTAAAAGAAATGGATAGATTAAAGAGATATTCAGTATGGAGATGTGGTGATTAAAAAATGGCAACTGAGTGATAGAGGAAAAAAAGTCTGACTCTCAAATCTCGGATTTGAACAACTGGTGCCCATAGCTGAGGCAAGGAAGTCAAGAGGAAGATGTGTTTTATTAGTTGTGAACTAGTATAATTTCACTGTAATAATACTTTAAAAGCTCATTTGGTTATATCTAAAGAAGAATTACAGATAAATAATTATTTTGCATCATGATACACTCCACTTTCTGAAAAGGATTTAAAAAATCATTCAGAAGCATTTCTTCAACACTAAAATCTCCCATACATTGGCTCCAGGATTTTGTGATTCCAGAATTTCTACTGTATATAATAATTATTGTATATGATTATATAACCATTAGGCAGTTAGACAGAAATGAGCACCGGGCAGGGGGAGAGGCAGGGAAAGGAGCAAACCAAAAAATAACAGTACACCTGCGCTCAGGATAAGGGGCTCCAAAAACTTACTTTCTCTAAATGAGTGCCAGCAAAGAAGCCAGCTAGGATCAAATGCTGAAGCCGCGCAACAGAAAGAAGGATCCAGCTTAAGCTGACCCAGTGCTCCTTATAATGCAATTAACACTGTAGTTCGAGCCCCTCCCATAGGTTTCTGTGTGTGCATCATGAGTAAGAACCTGTACAGAAGGGATGGGTGTGCCTGAGCACAAGGAGCCAACCCGTGAATCAATCAGTTACAAAAACACCCCCTAAGCCAGGATATAAGACCGGAGAAACAGGAGCGGTGCCATTTTTCATCTCCTGGACTGGCCCGCTCCCAATTCTCGGGAGTGTACTATACTTTACTACCTTTTACTTCACTAACAAAATCTTGTTTATATCACACTTTCTGTCTCTCATTAAAAATTCATTTTTTTTCAGGTGACTAAGAACCAAGGTAACTTTTATTCCCCTCTTCCCGGTAACATAACAAGTAAAAAATTTCCATTTGGCTGAATTCCATGAATGTCTCTATATAGTTAGATTACTAGGTTCTTGGTATTCATGCTACTATTCGCTTTTTTTAAAGCTCTTTTGAAGATAAGATAAAGAAATGAATCTATGTATGAGGAAAATTAACTTTGAAGCACTAAAATCATTCACTAAAATAATGAAAGAAAGATATAGATGGCCTCCTCCCTCACAACTTACCACATCAATGGGGCTACAGTGTAACAGCTGCAGATTACAGAGTGGGCAAGACACAGACTCTAACTACACGTGGACACCAAAGCAACTTGAAGCCTCTCGTAAGTACAGCTATAGCAAAGCCCACTCTTAGCCAGATTAACATACCTCACTAAAAGTCTATTTACATGTCACCTGATACACCATGTCTAGCTTTTAACAAAAATAAAAATCATACTAAAAGATTTTTTTAATCAAAAGAAAAATTAAGCAAATGTAAGAAACGAGAACTTAGACATGACATACTTTTGAAATTAGCAAATGGAAAATTTTAAATAACTTCATTCTGTTAGTATAATATAGTATATCAAGGGCTCAATATATTAGTAATAATATCCTAACTAGTATAATAAGGGCTAGGATACTAAGGGCAAGTGGACAAAACAGACAACATTCAAGAAGAGATGAGTAATGTAGGAAGAGCGATGGCAGGAAAAAAAAAAAAACAACAAGGAAATATTGGAAATATAAATACACTGTGACTTAAATACCTCTGCTGAGATCATCAAGAGACCTGGCACAACTGAGGAAAGAATCGATGAGCTTGAACATAGGTCAAGAGGAATGTTTTACCTGAAGTTGAAAGAGAAAAAAGAATGAAAACAAAAACAAAAACAGAACAGACCATCTATGTACTATGGGACAATTTCAAAAGATGTAATGTATGTGTAATTGGAATACCAGAAGCAGAGGAAAGAACAAAAGATGAACAAGAAATATTGGAAGTAATACTAGCTGAGAACTTTCCAAAATTAATTTTAGACACCAATCTATGCACCAAGGAAGCTCAGAGAACACCAAGAGGTATATACATAACAAAAAGGCAGAAAGGCGAAAATAAAGCCTTGAAAATGGTTAGAAAAAAAATCAAACAGACAAAAACTTTCCCTATGAAAGAATAAGGGTAAGAATTACAGTGAACTTTTCATCAGACCAGGTGAGAGAAAAAAAGAGTGGAGTGGAATAATTTAACATGTTGAAAGAAAAAACACCAAACTCAAATTTTATAACCACTGAAATGATCCTTCCAAAGTGAAGGAGAAATAGACTTTTCTCAGAAAAGGCAACTGAAGGAATTTATTGTCAACAGATCTGTCCTGCAGGTAATGCTGAAAGTAGTTCCTTCAGTGAGATGAAAAGTGATAGAGGTCAGTAACTCAGGTCTACATAAAGAAAGGAACAGCACAGATAAAATAATTTATCTATTATTTACCTTATTCCTAACTTATCTCAAAGATGTAGATACCAGACGATTACTTTAACACAAATGTAGAAGGAGAAAACTGTGGATGTAGAGTATATTTCAAAAATATTTTCCTAGTATCTAGTACATTCCAGTATGAAACTATAGAGATAAAAAGACAGGTTTTTTAAGAGCTTATAGTTTAAAAGATTCTAAAGGAAGTGATTACTGACTGATCACAGGAATAAGTGGAAAAATAAATGAAGGTATTTATGAATCTGCTCTTGGAGCAGGAAAGAAGGCACTGTTACTTTTTGGCAGATTTGCTGTGTAATTAGCATTCAATCCTGCATGGTACAGATATGTTTCGTTCTGATCTTTGGAATAATCTCTAACAGTTAGACCTTGTAAAGCCTTCATTTTATAGTGGAAGAATCTGTTTTAGAATGATCCAATAAATTGCTTACTTTGTCCAAGTTCAAAAAGCTGATATTTATTTAATGGCATTAGAACTTAGATGTGTTTAACTTAAAACTTCCTGTTCTGGGGAGATAGTGAAATAATAATGCTAACTAACTGAATTAAACAAGCCAAGTAGAAGTGATAATTTGATGAAGAAAGTGAGTTGCATTTTGATATTCTAAATCCAATGTATCATCTTTCGACTTTGGCTTTGATTTTATTTACTATATATGGAAGTACATTTAATGAGAGGAATATATATTGAGGTTAAAATGATAACATTCTATTTAATGGGGTCAAGAAAATACAACACATTTTACTTGTTCTTATAGAGTATGTTTATTCTATATGGACTTCTAAAATAGTTGAGTTCTTTAATCACTGAATATATGTTAAAAACTGTTACTCTAAGCACTTAGCACATAAGCGTCTACTGAAAATGCACAGAGCCTTCATGACTGTGTATCTTTCTTCATAGTGCATATTATCAAGTTCAACATGATGCCCAGTTACAGTTATCATTCATTTGGAAACATAACATTCCATACTACTGCAAGTTACAACACTTTCTAATAATTTATTTTAGCACAAAGAACTCATCACATCTCATTTCAGGGTCCAAGGCCACAGCATGTGGCCAAGCTGACTGTGCACGGTACTAGTTCAGGGTCGGCTGGTCATGTAGACTGCTATGCAAGCCTCAGCTTGAAGGTATGCAATGAATGCTGCAGCCCTGTTTTCACTCCAAATACAGGTGGGAAATAATGCATGATTATTACATGCTTCAGAAGCCTTACTTTCACGTAATTAAAAGGCAGAAGACAAAAATGACTATGAAATAGAAATTTCTTGGAAAATCTATGCTATGTCTTTTCCTCCTCGCTATTGTTTCAGACATTTTGACATGTAACTTTAGAAACAGAAGTTTATTCTTTAAAATTAATATATTCTCCCAAGTGCTGTAATTATATTCTCCCCAATGATAAAAACAGAATCCTAAGGATGGTGTCCCTAATATAAAAACTGCTCCCTAGTATCCTCTGCCCTATGAAACTACATCTCTTTGGCACTTTTCGGTTTGGCAAGTAGCCACCTAAGGCTCCAATGTTCTAATATGCAACTAGGATGAATTTAATGGAAAATTTAAATCTCTTGACTAAAATTGCTTTAAAAAGCTAGCAAGAAAAATGCCACTTTGTTTTTGGCTAAAATTTAATATGATTTCCAGTGTGATTAGAATATGCTAATGTATCAATAAAAAAGTTACTTTTTGCCATAATATTTGAGATTTTAAAATCAAATGGTTCATAAATTAGTAAATCTATTGTGTAGCTCATGTCATACAGTTTGCTTGAATAAAGATCATTATTTTGGTTCATTGTTTTCACTTATTAGTTTGAATAAATTTTCAATGTCCCTATTGTGGACCTAGTGCTATCTCTATAGAGTTCTGTTCTCATTTTTCAGCAAATGAATAAATGCATGGCTAATTTCATGGGTAAATTTCAGTACTGCTAATGGGAGTTGGTTACAGAGGTTTCTTTTGGCTGTATTTCTCAGCAATGATTAGGGAAATGTTTCCTTTGTTCCTCAGATTTCAGTCCATAGAGCTCACATGCTACTTTTCTATTTCAAATGCACAGTTAAATAAATTAACATAGCTTGTAACAGTATCTTTTATCTTGCACTGCTGGTGCAAAAGTCTTTTTAAAACAGTGAATACATAAAGTAGTATTTTTGAAGGTTGTCATATGCAAATCAAAACAAGTAAAAGCAAAAAAAGCAATGTTTAAACAATATTCTTACATATCAATCTAGAAATTTTTCCTAGTACAAATCTGATTAAATGTTAAACATGCATGTTACTTTTCACTTATTTAGCCGGTGCTCAGTGGAGAGCTATGCCTAGAAGTATGATTACTTATGTTGCACTAGCCCTTCTGAACAAGGAAATGTTGATGATTGCGTACATCCTCCCAGTAAGAGCACAGCACAAGTTTTGGGAACTCTCAGTCTTATTGCTGTATTTCAGAGGCTTATTAGTCACTGCAAAGCACAATTGCCCCCATTTGGCTCATATTAAAATGAAAGCCTGAAGGAAATACGAGCATTATGCCACAGAGTCAGCAGGAGATAATACATGCAATGGTAACAGGAGGCAACTGAAAAGAAAATCTTCATTCAGCCTTCAATCTTTGCATCATTATGGGATTACTTCACATCCACCAAGAGTGCAGTGGCACTTTGGATCTTAAATTTATGAGACATCATGTTGGTGTTAAAGTTGGCCTGACAAAATGAGGGAAAATATCATTTATGAAGATCACAAAGGTGTGTTTTTACCCACAGCAGGTCTTTATAACACTAAATATATTCCTTTGAAATTATTATAGAAAATATTTTGAAAAATAATGTGAAATTATTTGGGAAGAATTGCATAAAACACATCATAAGCTCACTATACAAAAATAAGCAGTGATAATACTCTCAAAATATACCCTACTTTTTGCAGGGAATTTCATATTATTACAATATTACTGTAATTATATTACATTCTCATTATTTTATAGCTGTAAATTTGTAGCCCTTAACCCCTTCACCTATCTCACCCACCCTCTTAACCCTCTCCCCTCTGGCAACCGTCAGTTTGTTCTCTGGTATCTATGACTGTTTCTGCTTTACCTATTCATTTATTGTTTTTTTAGATTTCATATGTAAGTGAAATCACAGTACTTGTCTTTGTCTGACTTACTTCTCCTAGCATAATACCATCTAGATCTACCCACATTGTCACAAACGGCAAATTTTATTCTTTTTTATGGCTGGGTAATATTCCAGTGTGTATGTGTGAAACACATCTTTTAAATCTATTCATCTACTAATGAACATGTAGGTTGCTTCCATATCTTGGTGATTGTAAATAGTGCTGCAGTGAACACAGGGGTACAAATATCTTTCAACTTAGTGTTTTCATTTTCTTTAGATAAATACCCAGAAGTGGACTTGCTGGATCATATGGTAGTACTATTTTTAGTGTTTGGAGGAGACTTCATACTGTTTTCCATGACTGTACCAATTCACGTTCCCACCAACAGTGCACAAGGGTTCCCTTCTCTCCACATCCCTGACAAGACTCGTTATTTCTTGTCTCTCTGTTAATAGCCATTTTGACATGTGTGAGGTGGTAACTTGTGGTTTTGGTGAGCAATTCCTTGATGAATAGTGGATTTGAGCTTCTTTTCAAGTTGCCCATCTGTATGTCTTCTTTTAAAAATGTCTATTCAGATCCCATATTCACTTAAAAATGTCTATATTGAGTTACATACGTTCTTTATATAGTTTGGATGTTCACCCCTTATCGGGTATATCATTTGCAAATATATTCTCCTATACAATAGTTTACCTTTTTGTTTTGTTGATGGTTTCATTAGCTAAATGCAAAAGCTTTCTAGTTTGATGCAGTCTCATTTGTTTATTTTTGCTTTTGTTGCCTTGCCCAAGGAGACAGATCCAGAAAAAAAAAATAAACAACAGCACTGCTAATAACAATGTCAAAAAGTGTACTGCCTATATTTTCTTCTGGGAGTTTTAAGTTTCAGGTGTTACATTTAAGTCTTTTGAGTTTATGTGTATATCATTTTGAGTTTGTGATGTAAGAAAGTGGTCCAGACTCAACTTTCTTTTGTTTTCATTTGCATGGAATAGTTTTTTCCACCCCTTTACTTTCAGGCTGTAAGTGTCTCCAGGTTTGTAGTGAGTCTCTTGCAGACAGCATGTACAAGGATCTCTGATTACCTTCTTTAGTGCCAGGTTGAGATTCCTCTTCTCTCTTTTGTGTATTTACTATAAGTGTTTTATTCATGATTACTGTTGGTCCACATATAACATCCTTTGTATATAATCGTCTCTTAAGTTGATAGTAACTTAATTTTAAGCATAATCCAAAGCTTTATATTTTACTCCCTCCATATTTTATATTTTTGATGACACATTTTGCATACCTGTATGTATTCCTTGATTAATTACTTTTATTTTAACTTTACTGTTTTTTGTCTTTTACACTTGCCTTATTAAGTGACTGATCCACTGTTTTATTATTTACCTTTTCTAGTGATATTTTTACTTTCATATGTTTTATTGTTAATTAGTGCCTTTCCTTTTTAACCCTGGAAAAGTTCCTTTAACATTTCTGGTAAGGCTGATTAAGTGTTGAGGAACTCCTTTAGTTTTGCTTATCTGTAAACTATTCATCTTTGTCAATTCTGAATGATCATCTTTTTAAGTATAGAATTCTGGCTGGCAGTTTTTTTTTTTTTTTTTCCCTTCAGCATTCTGAATACAACATTCCACTCTTTCCTAGCTTGTCAACAAATGTCTGCTAAAATATCTTCTGATAGCCTTACAAAGTTTTCTCCTCCTGCTTTTAAGATTCTCTCTTATCCTTAAATTTTACCATTTTATTAATAGTGTGTCTGTTTTCCTCTTTGAGTTTATCTTATTTGGAAATCTGGCCTTCCTGGACCTGGATGTCTGTTTTCTCCCCCAGATAGGGAAGTTTTCAGCTATTATTTCTTCAAATAATTTTTCTGGTACTTTCTCTCTTCTCTTTCTGGGACTCCTGTAATATAAAAGCTATTCTGCTTGATATTGTCCCAGGGGGTCCCTAAAGGTATGCTTACTTCTTTTCAATCTTTATTTTTTTTTTTTTTTTTAAATATTGCTGCTCTGATGGGGTGTTTTCCATTGCTTTGTCTTCTGGCTTGCTGGTTCATATTTCTATCTGATTCATTCTGCCGTTGAATTTCTCTAGTGTTTTTTCAGTTCACTCACAACTTCTATTTGCTACTTTCTCCTATTTTCTATCTTTTTATTGAAATTCCCTCTGTGGCCATTCTTCTGAGATCAGTGAGCATCTTTGTGACCATTACTTTGAATTCTTTATCGGGTAGATAGATGCTTATCTTCTTTACATTAAGGTCTGTTTCCGCAGATTTGTCTTGTTTTTTGGTTTGGAACATATTCCTCTGTCTCTTTATTTTGCCTTTCTCTCTGTGCGTGTGCATGTGTGTGTATTAGGTTAAGCAGCTACCTCTTTCAGTCTTGAAGGAGAGGTCTGGTATAAGAGCTGTTCTATCTGGCCCAGTAGTACAGTCTCCTCTGGGCACCAGAGCCTGGCACTCTACAGGCACCCCTTGTGTGGAGGCATGCACCCTCTGATTGTGTAAGGCTGTGGCTGCTGTGTGGCGAGGACAGTACTCTCCTCTTCTGGTTGTGGTTTGGCCGCTGTGAGAGGGAAGGGTAGGGTTCAGGTCACTTTCCAGCCTGACTGTGGCTTGACTGCTCAGTGGGGAGGTCAGGACATGGGACACAGACCTGCCCTAGTTGCAACTCAGTCTGTGTGTGAGGATATCAGGGTTCAGGACACTCACATGTCCTAGCTCTGTGTGTGATGCTGCCTGATTTATTCTTGACATGCCCCTATTGTTGAGGGTATTCTGAGGCCCGTTTGTGTTTCACAGGGAAGAATCTCATCTAGCAACTAGTTTCAGGGCTGACTGGATGCCAGACTTCTAGACAACAGATTTTAAATTATGCAGAGAAATGTAGTCCTGCTGGACTCCAGACCAGGAGATCTGGAGGTGTCCCCTGGGTGACGGCTGCAAAACTGGGGCTCTTAATTACTGTACAAGTTCCTTTGGGGGAGGGTCATTGAGAAGCAGTGAGGACAAAAGTGCTGTGAAACGATGGCATTACTTGCCTTGGAACACCTCCTTAGCCTCTCAATATGTGGTGAAGATTCAAGCTAAGTAGATATGCCTTTTTCACAGGAAGACTGTGGTCTGTGCACTGCCCTGGGGATGGTGGCCCATCAAGAATTATCTTTTCCTAATTATACAGCACCATGGAGCTCAGGAACACCAGCCCTCTTGGCCACCCCTGCTCCTGCTGGACAGCCCCAGCCAGGAAGCAGGGGAATATCGAGTCGGCTCTAGGCTGGGAGAGCGATAATACCATGATGGCTCCCACTCACCAGCCCCACCTCTGAGGAGTGTCACAGCAGTGCCCACACAGGGGCTTTAACTGGGGAGCAGGAGAATGACATGACTGTTCACTCCGGCTCATCTCAGCTGGGCAGTAAGGGGGTGCTGCAGCTGCTGGAGCTCCCCGGCTTCAGCAGGGCAGTGGGTAGTGTTGCAATCACTCACCCCCAGGTCCAAGCTGGCCCACCTGTGCTCACAGGTTAGGTAGGGAATAAACAATAGTGTCTACCAGTGCCTCTGTCTTTTGGAAGATTTTCCATCAGTCCATTAACAGTCAAGCCACTGCTTTCAGGTTTGCAAAGGACTTTCCTTCACAGTCTCAGCAATTTTCAAACTATTGTTATTTTGCTGGGTCTCAGGGCAAGTGAAACTGCACGTGAGCCCTTTAAGGGTGGAGGTGGGTGGAGTCTCAGTTTCCTATAGCACCTGGGACCCTGGGTTATCAGCCCCACTGGTTTTATAAGCCAGGCATTTGGGGAGCTTGTCTCTCCAACATAAATCCCAGGGGCTGAGGTACCTAATGTTGGGTGCCAACCACTCACTCCTCAGGGAAAAGGGCCCATCAGGTGAGATCCCTCCCTACTGTGTTCTGACACTCTGGGTGGGGGCTTCCGGGAGAGCACTTCTCTGCCTTTTCCTCGACCATCTGGATGTAGGCATTTTTACTCTTTGATGTGGAGCATGTGTTCAGCTAGTTCTAAGGTTCTTTCCAGAGGGAACTGATCCATATGTAAGTGTATACTTGTTGTGTCCATGGGAAGTTTGAACTAGAAATTTCTCCCTTTTGTTATATCATAATTGGGTTGTTTATTCATTGTAGTGTTTTGTTTCATTTCAACTGTACACTTTGTAATATGTAGTTAAAATTAAGTCATTTGGTGACTCACTATTTCATCATCTCCCAAGACAAAAGTATTTTATACAATTAATCAAGGTCAGTTTGAATCCTGGAGGGAAAAACATCACTTTTTGAGGCAACAGATTAAAAGGATAGAGACAAAACACAGCTTTGGATAGTACAAATATAATTAAAGTATTATTTGTGTTGAAATCAATGATTGTGATTTGATTTTTTCCTAAATTATTCTTTAGATAATGACTTTTCAAAACTATTTTTCTAGAATGTTAATAAGATGTGCTTTTTTAGAAAATTAATAAAACTGATCTTTATTTTCCTGGAATAATATTCCACATCTACACATTTGAAGTAATAAATAAGACTGTCTGGAATTTATAGAAAAAAAAAACCTGCCAATTAATGAAAAGTTGGTTGACCTTTTTCAAATCTTAGTCTAAAGTTAATTATTTCTTTAAAAGGCAATCAAACACAATTTAAACAGAACATAGAGATTAAACTAAAACAAAAATGAATAGGTAAATAAACATCACTAGTTTTTTGCTAATAAAAAGAGCTGCTTAATGTGGTGTGCCTTTTTCCCTCCAATGTTTCAATTATGAAATTAAAAGCAGGAATATTTCTACTAAATATTTTAACTTTTCTTCTGTAATTGACACCAATGTGTATGTGTCACATTTATTTTCACTCTTGATTACAAATTTATACAGACATACTCTGAATTAACATAGGGCCCAAAGGCCTTGAAAAACAATAGAAACACTGAAAATTTGTCAAATGTAGGAGAATATTCTCTGTATTTGATCTGATTCTTCTTTCAAATCCTTAAGATTATTTATGAGAATACAGAACTTTGTGAAGACACGTAAATAATCAAATGAATCATATGTAAGAATTTTTATCTTAATTCATTGGCTTTTTTTTCCTGATACTTTGTATAGAGTACTGACTTAAATTTCACACATGCTGGATTCCTATAAAAACTTTGTTTCCCATCTTTCTACTGAATGAATTCTTGCTTTTACTGACGTCACTGAATAATTTTCCAAACTGAATTTTAGGTCACAAATTTAAATAGTGTGTTTTCAATGCCATTTCTTGAGAAAATAGATGTTACATATTTTAACAAATGACTTACGTCCCTGAAGCACATTACTTTAATAGATGCACTTCAGGGAGGTTGCTCTTTAGTGTGTATTCAGATAGGGCACACATGTCTTCACCATTTCTGCCAATGAAGGGAGGTCTACTCAGACCTGTCCCCTTGACCAGCCTGTCACTACTTTTCCACTCATGACACAGCCCATAAAACATTAAAGATCCGTGCCTCTACCCATATTTTCTTCCAGGAAAAATGATGTTCTGTTCACTGGGGAAGACATGGTCCAGATTCAGCAGATAGCTGTGCCTGTGTTCTCCCATATCCATACAAGCTCACATCAGTGCTTCAAAAGGACTGACTAATGTGTCCTTCACTGAGCTTCTAACTTCTCCTTCAGAATCTTCACTTCCTTGACTCCTACGTCTATGTCAGATTTAATTCCTATAGTAAACCCCTTTTCCTATATTTGGTGCCTGTCCTTCCCTGAATGAACTCTGACTAACATAATGATTAAGGCCTAATTTATTAGTACTCTGTTCTCACCGGTTCTGATTTTAAGTTAAGTGCTCTCAATGACGGTAGGCTACATTACTGAGTAATACTTAAAAATTATTTCTAAGCATCCATTCCAGTAAACACATTACATACGCTGCACAGAAATAAACAAAGAAAGGAATTAGGCATTGATGCTGAAAATACATCAAATTACTTCAGATATATTTTATGCTTCACGTATATAAAAGACATACTTCATGAGTCATCTTATTTTAATAAAAATATATTGCTAACTTTTAGGAAGAAGAAAAATGATAAAAGTAAAAATCTTACATATTAAAAATTGGTTTGTGTATTGGCATTTTACAATTTTTGTTTACTTACCTAAATTACAGTACTTGAAATCATAGTAATTTGGCATTGAAAATAAGAGATGAATTCTAAATTATACAGACATAGAAAACCCCTCATCCTTGTACCTAAATTGGAACTTCTGCTTTTCTACAAAAATCTGTGCTTCTCACTCCTCTCTATGTGTATTAATCTAAATATTTTTTCTAACTTTTCATCTATATTTTAGCTTGGTTACTATGCTTATCAGTAACCAATATAGTATTTAGGTAATTCACCAGAATTACTGTGCTTTTTTTTTTTTTAATATACACATCAATATTTGGATTTACTTTATAAATTTTAGGTTTTAGAACTACTGAATTCAAAGTTTAGTGCAGTACTTTGGACAGAGGAGGCATCAGTAATTGTCCAAAATCTTTTAAATATGCATTATATCTTACACAAATTTGAATATATCATTTATATTAGGAAACATAGTCCCTTTTGTACTTTTAATCAGTTGTCTGCTAAGTGTCTATGCCTCATATTGTGCCAATTTATCTTTTTGTTTTTTGGTCCTCTATGCATCAATTTATAGCTAATCATTAAATTAGACATTGGAACTCCACACTACAGCCTATTCAGATATACTAAAACTAGACATTATGGAAAAGACAGAGACGGATTATTTAATTAATCCAAACTTTTTAGTTCTTATAGAAGTCTAGAAAAAATACTACAGAAATAATCTATAGTCACTTGGTTTTCCCTTCCATGTAGAATGAAATCAATAAAGTAAAATTTTTAGCATTATGTCCTTTTAGAAAAAGTCAGTGTGTCTACAGCTGTACTCTATTCCAGTAGTGACTTCTTGTATATTTTGAAATTTTTACTAATGAATAGTGAATACTTTTGATAGGTTGCCTTTATTTTTCTTTATCGTTTTGATTCAAGAGTTGGGAATATGGGGACCTATTTTGGTCATTGTTTTGTCCCTAGTCTCTGTAAACTTGAATTTTTTGTTTTAAGGATAGTGATATAATTATGACATGTTTCAGTTAACATTTTTGTTATTTGTATTTTTCTTCCAAATATATACAAAGCTTTTATGAGGCAACTATTATATCTTCTGTTCCTTTAACATGAAAAAAGAAATACTTTGCTTGGCTAAACTCCCCTAGTAAGCCATGTCCCAATCCAGCCTCAGGCCTTTCTCCTGCATTTCAGTATACCCAGCAGACTTTCAACTTTCAGTTACATGTAATTTTGTTCCTGAGAGCTTTTACCAGAGCTAAAGAAGGTTGCTCTACCCTAGGATCTTGCAAGTCTGAAGATAATTAGAACCACCCCAGGAGCAGCCATCAACCATACATTCTGGTCAATGGATATATAAATATCCCAGCTCTTGCCCCTTGGAAGGATTATTCTGAGTTCTGGGTTAATAGCATTCCCCAGGCTTTCACTGTGGTAGCTACCACAACGCAGCTTTTATTGATGACTTCCATTCCCTACCAGTGTTCTGGGCATGACACTAACACACTTTCATAGAAATCCTTCTGGGAAAACCCAAACTAAGCCAGAACCTGAATGCATATATCCTGTTTTCCCTCCTCTTTCCAGACCCTTTAACTTGTTGAACTGTACTTATATTTTAACATTATCTCAAACACAAATTTACCAGAAAATTCTTCTGAATCCAACTAATGTAAGTTCCATTGTCATTTGTTCTCATAGAATCTTACATACTACAGCATAAAAATTTAAATGGGCTTATACATTGAAAGTATATGATATTTCATTGTGAGTATAAAAAAATGCAACTGATTTCTTGTATGTTAATCTTGTATCCTGCTACCTTGCTGAATTCTTTTATCAGTTCTGGTAGTTTTCATGTGGAGCTTTTAGGGTTTTCTATATATAGTATCATGTCATCCATATATAGTGACAGTTTTACCACTTCTCTTCCAATTTGGATCCCTTTTATTTCTTTTTCTTGCTTGAATGCTATGGCTAGGACTTCCAATACTATTTGTTGAATAGAAGTGTTGAGAGTGGGCATCCTTGTCTTGTTTCAGACTTTAGTGGGAGGGCTTTCAACTTTTCTCCACTGAGTATTATGTTGGCCGTGGGTTTATCATAGCCTTTATTATGTTGAGATGTGCTCCCTCATAACTACTTTGGTAAGAGTTTTTATCATAAAAGGGTGTTTACTTTTATAAAATGCTTTTTCTGTATCTACTGAGATGATCATGTGATTTTTATTTTCTTTCTTGATGTGGTATGTAACACTGATTGATTTGTGTATGTTAGGAGTTACAGTTATCTACTGTGGTCTTGCAAGGATTTGTTTCTTAATTTTGTAAAGTGGAAACGTTCCTGTGTAGACTGTGTATGTGTAATAATTTTGTCACAAGGGCTGTTTTTAGTATGGATGGTTGCCACATCTTTCCTCCGTGTGTGCTAGCTGTTACCCCCTGGACTGGGGGTGTGGTTGATGTTGTGGTGACCAGAGCCTGTCCTGGCTATTGAACGGAACCTCCTCTTTGCTCCGTGGTTCCCTGACAGGGGCCAGGTCTGCTCCCTTGTTGTTGGAATAGAGGCTTCCAGACCTGTTTCTGAACTGCAGTGTGTTAAGTGGGATTGGAACACTTCCACTGGAAGAGGAGCCATGGAGTGTAACCCTCCACAGGACATGTCTCCTGGGGAGTGCCCTCGGTGATGTTGTCTGTCGCTTGTTATGAGGGCTTATGAGGTTCACTTTGCTCATGCTACCCTTGTGTCTGCCACAACTGCGGGACTGTCGGCAACCTACTCCGGGGCCCCCAGGTTCTGCGCCCACAGAGCCATCACTGCAGCTCTGCCAATGTCAGGCACCAACACCTGCTACAGTGCACCACAGGGTCAGCCCTGACCCAGGTGTTCATGACAAAGTCACCCCCGCTGTGCGCCAGAACTCTGCTCCTTTGTCGCAGAGGCACAGGCGAACAAAGGCTCCAGTGGAGCAGATCTGCCCCTGCTGCCTGGGGCTAGAATCCAATCTCAGGCCCCCTGCAAACTTGTAGGCCCCAGGAAATGGGTTCCGGTTTCAGCTCTGCCTCTGCCTCAGGAGCTGAGCACCAGGGAACTGTGTCTCTCTGGAGCAGGCAGAGAAAATGGCTGTGTCTGAACCCTGCTTCTCTTCTCAGGAGAACACAGGACAACAGTGGTGCCAACCACGCCCTCTGCGCTAGTGGAGACAGCTGCTGTGGCGGGCTGCACTGTGCCCCTCCCTACAATGTGCATCAGCAGGAGGTCCCAAGCTGTTCTGTTCCGCACACATTCTAGCCTCAGCCCGCACCGCACTCCAGGTGCCTGAGGCTGCCTCTGTCCAGTCCGCCCCAGTCCGCTTCCTGGGCTCGTCAACAGAAGCCCGAGCTCCAGCAGCCAGGCCCAGCCCACCCTCACCAGCTCAGGTCCCAGGATGGGGATCGCAGGGACCCTCTGTCCTCGTTTCTGTCAGTTCTGTCTGCCAAACAGCTGCTGCTTTCTCCTCTAAGCCTCTGAAGCTCCCTTTTCGACCCTACTGAATTCTCCACTGGAGAGGGGGCTTCCCAGAGTGAACTGCCTTTTTTCCTCCACCACTCCCTCCCTGGGGGACAGATCATGCACTGGTTTCCTTTTTCTTTTTTTTTTTTTTTTTTCCCTCCTACCTGGTTTTGTGAGGATTTCCTTCTATTTCTGAAATGAGAGCTATTCTGTAAAAGCTTAGTATTGTTTGCAAATTAATCCGTTTTCAGATGTAAATTTTTGGTGTATTCCTGGGAGAGGGAGAGCTATGTGTCCTTATACTGCACCATCAGAGAAATTCAACTTTCTTAATCAACACATAGTAATATATTTTGTTATCGATGTCTCTCAATCTCTTAAATTCCCTGAAAAATCACATTTAGAATTAACTGTGCCATCACTGACAGTATTACTAACACGTATTTTTTAAAGGGTCATTTCTACAATTAACTCTACTTGATTCTATTGTTACAAATAACAAACTCAAACTCTGGAAAATAACTATTTGTATGTCATGAGATCCATTTCTATAACCAGTGCTTTTATGAACGGACATCACATTCTTCTCAAGTGATCTATTTAATTGCTATCCTCCAGCTGGAGTTTGTGTTGAACAATTAGAGTTTTTCTAGGACTCAGGGCTAAATCCATAACATAGGGATTACAACTCTGTTCCAGTAATTTAGCTACAAGAGTAAATATTTAATTAAATCTGAAACTTTCCATAAAGTATTTGAATGAATCATGACACACCTCTAAAAAGTTGTCTTTCAATCTAAGCTACCACAGTGTTTTTTTTTTAACTCACATAACAAATTAAGCGTTTGAGACTAGTGCTAAGCCAGTGTATTACTTGTTAGAGATGAAATATGACACTGTATCTCAGTATATTTCATAATCCTGATTTTTACAACTAAAGAAATAACTCCATTAATTTTATTTAAATGGAATTATTCATCTTGAAAGATATTTCATGGAATAATTAACAATAGCTCCGATGATCATAACTTGTTTCCTATCCCCTTTAATGTGCAATTTGTAACCTATGCATCTTATTTAAATGTTTCAAAATAGGAATAAGGAAAACTTCCAAGACTGTCAACTGCTGTTCTTAAAAAAAGTACTTGGGGAGTGGGGAGTCAGATTTTTAGCAACTCACTGAACTAGATTTCTAGCAGCCAAACTCTCCACCTACTCCTTGTAGCTGGTAAGGCTATGTGACTAGTTCCAGCCAGTGGGGTCATGGGCTAAATGGTGTATATCATTTCAGGAGTGCATCATTTAATTGTCAATGTTAAAATCCTCAATTATCTTTACCTGACAAATTTCAGAGCTATGTTTCAGTTTGTTACATTAGAAGATGGTGCCAAAAGCACTGGTTAGTGGTTATTTCACCACATAATCCTATCCTTTTACAGAAATTAGTATCAAAGGAGGACCACTGCTGTAAATCTTCGGATATCGAGAAAGCTGATAGTGGAAGATGAAATGATAGTAATAAATGCTTGGTAGTTTCTAAATATGCATTTGGTAAAATCACCTGAGGCACTAGAGGCAGGTCATGGACTTAAAAAACTTCAATGTTTATGATTTTAAGAATATTAGTAGTAAAGATGGCTGCTGGTAGGAGCATTGTGCAAGAAATTATAAGAAACAAATGACCTCAGGGGGGAAAAAAACTGACTGCCTTGCAAACAGAAAACAAAAGAGTCCAGAAATGTGGGATCATCAAAAGAGGGAGATGATTCTTAAAAGTAAAAGTTTTAAAATTTAAAGCTCTATTAATTTTTCCTTGAGACAAAGACCAAGTATGGTCTCTATTGTTAAAATCTCAGAAAGAATTAAACTGCCTTTAGCCAAAGATCAAATTAAGTTTATGGTGCCCTTTCACTCCTTCCAATTAGATCTTACAGCTGGAGGTGGAGGGAACTTTAATCTTCTGACTTTCCCATCTAAGATTGATAGATTTAAGGTACTTCCAATTAATTTTCCAGTTGAATATGGGGACCTGTGGGAATGATAAGACTCAAGAGTTCTGTGAATTCAAAACAATGTTCTTTGTAATACGAAGATGTTATTTGCCTTTTCCATTCTTTATATGTTCAATAATTGCGAAAAACCAATGATAAAGGCTCTGTCAAAACTCCACTAACGGTCTTGAACTCTTAACTGCCAAGAACTTTGAGGGAAAAAAAAATTAATGATGACTATGTTTAAGTGTTAAAATTGACAAGTAAAATCTTGAAACTGCTTACATAGCTTTTAATATCCTGTGTGACAAAACACAGAGTACATGTAAAACACATCTGTGTAAGCTGGGGAAATATAACTGATAACAAAATATTCTACCAACCCAAGAAAGCTCTCTACAAGTTTTATTATTGAGTATGCATTGAAACAGAATGAGTTGTACATTGTAAGCAATCTATTAAGAGACTGCAAAGAAACAAATCCTGCCCTTTAATACGGACGAACAGACACAACCCATTATATGCACATTTATCAGACAATAACTAGTGCAAGAAGACCTTACTACATAGTTCATCCTAAATTCACCTGGTAACTTTGGATGTTAATCTGTGTTAACTGACTTTCAACAATAGGGGGAAAAAACTTCTATTTTTATGACAGGAGGTAGTTTTACAACTGAGAACAAAGCATCCACTGAAGTAAAACTCCTACTCCTCTCCCAGATCCTTACAGGAACTGGGAGATGGAGGTGCAACTGTTCTTGGATAGTTACATTCCAAAAAGTATTTTCAGGTCCTTGAGAAAAACCTCCCTAGGATGTTAAGTGGGCAAGGGGCTTACTCAGCTTTTAAGGAGATTTAAATACAATTCCCGGAGATGAAGAATTTAAAATTACAAGGTTTCTGAACTACATGCTCTAAGAAAAGGAGGAGGGGGGAGAAGTCTCCCCTATTCTCAACAGAGAGAAGTTAAGCCTCATTACCCTTAACTTGTATTGGCTCTTACTCCTACTGAAGAACAATGACTGTTTCAAGGAAAAGCCCTGGTACAACTGAGACCCAAGTCTAACTAGAAGCTTTTCTCATGGAAATCACTTTTACTCCAAGGACCAACTAACAAACTACTGTTAAATTGACTTGGGCATTTGGCAAATATTTTTTAAAAAATGAATTAAGTGAGCTGGTCACCTGAAAGGAAACAACTGAGTATTTATTGCCAATGATACAATTCAAGCTTTCAGTCAAAACTTGTATCTCCTGTCATGCTTGACATAGCATTTAAAGACACTAAGGCTGATACTAGTGATGATAACGAATTTGTTGACATTGTGGGATATACCATGCTGACATTGGAAAGAACTGCTTAACTCAGTGGACCCATACTCTCCAAATGACAAGTATATGACGTTATAAAATTATGGGCAAAAAGATCTATTCACAGTTTCACAGTGCAAGATATTCCCATGGATTTTAAAACAACTCAGGTTCTTTTTTTTTTTTTTTTTTTTTTTGGTCTTTTCTTGAAGTACAGTCAATTTACAATGTTGTATTAGTCTCTGGTGTACAGCATAGTGATTGTTATACACATACATTGCTTTTCTTATTCTGTTTCATCATAGGTTATGAATGTAGTTCCCTGTGCTTCCAACAGATTCTTTATATGGCTAAAATTTCACCTTGCAACTTGAAGAAACTACCACAATTCAGTATAATACAACCATTACATACACTCCTCCCTCTTCCAACTATGTATTGTTTGATGCTCAATCTTCTTTCTACTTCAACCAAGACAGCATATCAGAAGAGACAGAGGCAAAAGCAAATATGAAAATACAGCTGTGGTCCCTTAAGCTAAGTTTAGAGAGTCTTGCAAAATACATAAACTATTTGTTGTTTTGTAATTATATTCTATAAAAGTTACTATAAACATGTAATTGACTTATTTTTTAAATGAACTTAAAGTAATTTAAAATATTTCTTCACTTTAGTTTTTATATAATATATATAGATATAACTCAAACTGAAGCTTTTCGGAATTTCTAAAGATTTTCAAGAGAGAAGGATTCTTAAGGTCAAAAAGCGTGAGAGTCACACATTTAGAGAAGCGAGAAGAAAGGCAGATGAGAAACCAAATATATAGCTGTCCTGGGAACTATGTCTTTTAAAATACATGCACGGTATATATGGTAGTAGCTACTGATACACAAAGCCGACTGCTATAAAGTGAGCAGTGTTCCAGTTTTTAGATACATACGCTGTCAAAAAGCTACGAATTTGGCTTAAAAGTCATTGTGATGGTTAAATCTTTAAAATGGCTCTTGGGCCTCTGATCTTCTTTGAAAAGGGAAGAGCCAAGAAAGTACAGCCCCCAGGGAAGGCACAGTCCCTTTGCCCACCTCCAGTCTTGTCAGGATGAGTGTGGAAACGGGACAACTTGCCAGAGAGTAGATTTTGAGCTCAGAGAGAAAAGTGAGCCAACGTTTATTGTGTATCTGTTGGAGGCATCTTTATTTAGCCCTCAAACCAATTCGTTCAACAAAATATTTCAGCCCCTTTATATAAATAATCTAAGACACAAAAAACTGAAACAACTTGCCTAAAATCACAGGGGTAGTAAGTTGTGCAGGCAGCATTTAAGCCAGTGTCATATCAGATAACCATCTTTACTCATAAAATATACTTACTTGTTGATTCATTTATTCAGCACACTTTGAATAGCTATTCTACAAACAGCACAGTGTATGAAAATCATTATAAAAATAGCAATGATAATCTGACTTAGATTTTACCTTCAAGGAGTTTATAAGCTCACAGGGAGGTAAAACATGTACCTGAATTTTTGCTAGTGGAGAAAATATGAATTGATGAGTCTGTACAAAATTGTAGCCTTCAATGAAGGATTATCAGAGGAGGATTGAAAAAGTCATCCTTGTAAAATGCTTTTATTGCTAATATGTCTCCAATTCATTTTTCCTCCAAGTCCAGTTAATATCTTGATATATTAACCATTTGCAAAAAAGTCTTATTTGCTAGAACAAAAGTTAATTGGACACAGAAGTCAGAAAGAATATGCTAACGAGGAGCAATGCTTTTTAGCTAAGGTTATTCAAAGAATGTGTGAATATCACAGTATGCAATAAACTGATTTTTTTTTATTATTTTGACCTAAAATGAGAAAAATATAATTATGAATATAAAGCAAACATAGCATTATAGTGAGGCACTGTGTGTGAGATGCAAAAGAAGCCATGAGGAGAACTATGGAGTTTTCAGTTTAGAAACATGATGCCTGACTTGAGATTCATGTTCTATACGACACAAATATTCAACACAGTATCCTGTAGTGATAGCCAAAGTGTAGTGAGGAGAAAATAAAGCAGAGCGATGGAGGAGCTTCTCTGCGGTGACATCTCAGCAGAGCCCTGAACAAAGGAAGGTCGACATAAAAATGCCAGGGAAAAGCTTCCCAGGCAAAGGGAACAGCAAGTGCTAAATCCAAGAGCACGATCTTGCCCCACTCCTCAGGTGGGGCAGCTCCCTCAGGGTCCTTTTCACCTGAAGGCTGTCCTGCTGCTTTTGTTTTCTGCCAGCTCGCTGCCTGCTCCTACAACAGGCTCCCAGAAAGCACTGGCCACTGAGGCCTTAATCTGTGCGGGGAGTTTTCATCTCTGCCGTTGTCGAGACACATGATGGTCATTACAGTCCTGTAATCACCATTTCACCAGTGAGGAAACTGGTTCAGAAAACTTGATCATTTGTCCAAGGTAACAATGGTGGGATCTAGATTTGAATTCAGTGATCTACCTCAAAGCCTGGGCCCCCTGTCCCTCTTTTGTATGAAATGCCTGATGAATTTTTAGTTCATTTTTTTCAAATATCCAGGCTTCAAAGAGGATTCTAGAAACTAGACTGAGACCAATTTTATAGACATTTGAACACTGTGGTGTGAACAGGGAAGAAACTAGAAATTTTGTAGCATGTAGCCCTCTCATTTTCCTTGAATCATGAGCATTCTGTGGAAGACTGATGAGGACCACACTACGGTCCTCACTCAAACACTCCAAGGATACAGGTGTCTAAAAAGTCCAGGGCTTGAAGCATGCACATTTTCAAGAATGCAGTGAGCATTTCAGTGGGAGAGCATAACTCATGTTTGGTGGGAATGATGTAATTCTAGCTTCTACTACTTTTCTTTTCTGTATAAATAAAAAAATTATAGCATCTTAATCATTTTATACCCTGTATAAACTTCTGTAGCTCCCAAATATTGTTTTCCAAATGTGAGAACATCCCATCTATGAAGAATGAGCAGTTCAACAGTTCCAGCTGATGGAGGCTGTCCACCGCCTTCAGCTATCTTGCTCATGTACACCCAAAAACACAGGAATGAGCACAGTGAGACTTGAAACTGCTTTTCTTTAAAAGCAGGTACACAGTCTAACTTGAAACAACAACAAAAAGAAAGAATCCTCTATCCAGGATCCAGGTCTGGGCCATTCACTGATTTGTAGTCCCCACTTTCTCCACTATTAAAGCAAGCTGGATTTGTGCAGCTTCTTCAGACTTACAGATGTATTTATTTAGTTTAGCAGATGGGTGCATATTTTCCTAGTGTTTTTAAAAGGCTGGAAATCAGTTCAATACTATGTCATGAATGCAGTCTTTTACAGCTATTAGTACATACTATATGTTAGAATAGTACATATTGGTATACAATTGTATTTAAAATGCTTTCTAAGTTGTTCAAGGAAAGTGTGTACATTACAAGCTGGTAGATGGAAGCTCTAAACCTGGAAAATGCTGAAGTTTATTTGTCTTGTAGAAACCACATAGAATAGAGACCCCCAGATAATTAGAACAAACGCCAAGGGACAACGGGGGTCATGGGAATAAGTACCCTAAGTATGTTTTTAACAGTATCATTCAAAAAAGTAAAGATGTAGCCACAGCAATGTTTTCTGTTGCTGTTGTATCTATATACTTTTGAAGCTACACAAGACTGTACAGTGTTAGTAAACATTTAGGTTCATAATTTACTGGCATGCCAGTTGCCTAAGGCACTGGACATATTTAGAACAACTGTTGAAGTTAAAATTCTCATCACTCAAATGCTCACAAAATTTTCAAGAAAGTAAGCAGTTCTTTAAATTTACTATTTGTGTAAAGTTCTTGAAATTATTGCTTTCTTATTCATAATCGTTATGTTATTGTTTCTACTTTTATATCATATTAAGGCTTCTGTGAAATGCCATGATACAACTGCAATATATTTCACTAAATCAGTGAATGATGTAATAGTTCATGCTTCACACCATTGAGTCCAGTTCTTTCTTTTCTTAGCAGTGTGCTTTAGTGTAGGCTAGGAAAGTGAGACTGCCATTCGGTGTACTAGAGTGTATTAACTTGGATCAATTAATCATGCTTGAATGTTGCCAAATAACTGTGCTTGTGATTATTTACTAGTGACAGCAATTTATTCAGTAGGAAATTGAAGAAATTTAGCATATGTTTAAGAAATCCTAAGGCACAATTCTAGATTTTAAAATTTACATTAAAATGCTAAGAGAATAGAAGGTATGGAATTTTTTTGTTTGTTCATGCTGGTATTTCATAAGATACCCCACAATCAGAAACCTATAGGAATTGATCACTAAAGACTCTGAAAAAAGTTTACATTTAAAAAGCAAAACATTTGCAATGATTAAGACAAAAGTTACATGCATTTATATAATAATCTATACAAAGATTATATAAAAAGTTTATTTCAATAAATGATATATTTAGAAAACCCTAAAAATTCCACCCCAAAAAATGGTTAGAATAAACAAATTCAGTAAAGTTGCAGGATGCAAAGTCAATTTACAAAAATCCTAAAATTTTAATGGAACCACTAAAGACCTCAAATAGCCAAAGTAATCTTAAAGGTGGAGGCATCGCACTCCCTGATTTCAAGCCATACTACAAAAGCCACAGTAATCAAAACAGTATGGTAATGACACAAAAACAGATACACAGGTCAATGGAACCGAACAGAGAGCCTCACAAGTAAACCCACACTTGTATGGTCAATCAATCCACGGCAAAGAGGCAAGGTTATACAACAGGGGGAAAAGACAGCCTTTCGATAAATGGTATTGGGAAAAGCAGACAGCAACATGCAGGAGAATCAAACTGGACTACTTCCTCACATCATACCCCAAAATAAAATGGATTAAATGCTGAAATGTAACACCTGACACCATAAAACTTCCAGAAGAAAACATAGTGAGTGAAAACACTGTTTGACATCAATCTTAGTAAAATTTTTTTGGATCTGTCTCTTCAGACAAGGGAAACAAAAGCAAAACTAAATGCGACTACAAACTAAAAAGCTTTTGCACAATGAAGGAAACTATTAACAAAACAAAGAGGGCAGCCTACCGAATGGGAGATATTTGCAAATTATATATGAAATAAGGGGTTACTATCCAAAATATACCAAAAACCCAGGCAACTCAACATCAAATAACAAGCCAATTTTAAAAATGGGCAGACAACCTGAACAGACATTTTCCCAAAGACACACAGCTGGGCAATGAAGCATGACAAGATGCTCTACGTCACTAACCAGGGAAATGCAAATCAAAACCATGAGACATACACTTACTTGTCAGGATGGCTGTAAATGAAGCTTAAAAATCACCCGAAATTATAGTTTCTTTTCCATTTATTCTGTTTCTTAAAAAGAACACTTTACCTTTGACACACAAATATTTTAAAATTCATTAAGATTTTAGCTTTTAATATGTTAAATTTTCACAATAAAAGTCATAGGAAATTTTGCCTTATAAAGTGATAAAGGCTTAAGGTAATTGCTTTATCTTCACAATATACTCAAATGTGAAGTTAACAACACACCAAACTCATATCTTAGATTCTAAGACTTGCAATTTCAACGATTTTATGTTTTTCATTTACCTTTTGCTTACAGAGTTTTTCTGATCCTCCCCAGAGAAAAATACTTTACGCATAAAGTGCTTACTGTTAATTATTTTAACCAAATATCCAGAAACTGTAGGCGGCTTTCTCCTATACATAGTATGCCTATATATAAACAATGTTATTTGATGAGTTTGGACAAACTGCATTTGTCAGAGAGAAATGGATTAATGTCTCTACCGAGGCACAGGATTGTGAAAGAGTTGCAGTTATTTTATTGAAGTTTAACTGTATGTAGACAATTAACAAAGAATTTGTGCAGATGAGCTGTTTCTTCAGATTTTTTTTCTTTCTCATAGCTTTTCAACTCAGAAAATTGTCTCCCTGGTTCTGGCAGTCCATGCTGCATGGTACTCAGTAAGAAGTGAAGGTTTTAGTTCTTGTTCCCCACTCCACCAAAGTTCAGAATCAAAGTTATAAGACGCTGTCTGTTCAATGGTATGAAAACCTGTGTTAACAAACAGAAAAGGGCAGTCTATTGGAGAATATAGAGAAGACTCTGAAATGAAGTTTAAGTGGAGTAAAACCTGAGTAAGAATTAATATCCTGCACTCATTCTTACTGCATGCCCGTCACTGCTTTAAATGCAGTGAGAATGAGTTTTGCAGAGAATCATTTTCTCAAAATCAGTAAACACAGGGATCTGTTCAGGAAAAAGAGGGGGCATTACTATAAAATCCACTGAGTCATTCAATAAAATTCTTAAAAATTAAAAGCAGTTATTTCCTTTGCCTTCCTCTAATTGTTAGGTTAAAACTGAACATCAAGAATTCAGTATTACTTGAAAGTTTTTTTTTTTCAACCCACAGAGATAAGTATGGTAAATTGATTACAACAAAAATACCCCTCCATGTATCCACGTTTTTTCCATAAATATGACTTGGCAGCTCCTCCCATCAAGAGTAGAACCTCTTTTCCCTCTCCTTGAATCTGGCTGGCTTTGTGACTTTGTCCAAAAAAAAAAAAAAAAAAAAAAAAAAATGCTGTGAAAAATAAATGAAGACTGCCTTAGCAACAATAAGCAGAAAGCTGTTTAAGCTGTTTAATCTGAGTTTCCTATGACAAAGGAGTCAGCCACTGATGCTTGCATTTTGGCAGTAGAAGAGGGGACAAAAAGGGGGAAGGTTTCAGACATGCCCTGATTAGTGGCTGTTAGGGTGGGGAAGCCGCAGGCAGGCTAACTGTAAGTGGATCGTCCTATGTGACTGGCTAGAGGTGCATAATTTGGCTTTCTCCAGTTGGTCTGAAGTTAGAAGCAGGGACCAAAATAGGGAAGCTGTCAGTTACTAATCAAGTCCTAGCCACTTAGGGCTGACTGTTACAGGGTGAGTGTTTGCCCTCCAGGGCTGGCTGATACAGACAGTAGTCTGCTTCCAAAACCAGTTACTGTAATGGATTGGCTTCCTGGACCGGTTGCTGCAGATTTCCACTTTTATATATAGCCTGGCCACTGTCCGATAGTTATATTCAGCCTCTCAGTGAAAAGACAGTTCAGCTGTTTTGAGCCTAGCCTAGCCCTCATGACTCTCCAACACTGCTCTTAGAATCTGCTACCATCCTGTGAACGAACATGACACAGCCCACTAGCAGTTAGGAAGCCACGTGGTAGAAGCTCAGCTGCCCCAGTTGAGGCTGTCATAGACCAGCCCACCGGCCAGCCGACCCAAACAAGGGAAAGCATCCAGCCAAAGTTGGGGCTCAGTCTGCCCAACACACAGCAGAGTGCAGACATGTGAGTAAGCTTAGCTGACACCAGAATACTGAAACTTAGAACCATGAATAGTAATAACTACTTACTGTTTAGCCCATCGACTTGTAGGGCATTTCACTGTACATACGGTATGTATTTATAGTATAATCTGAAAAATTCACAGCTTAATGAAGTCCCAAATTCTTTGAGTAACAGTGTATTAAGAACATCTTCAGGCTTGAAAATGCAGAGGTGGAACTGAGGTTCGAAGATTGTATTTTTTTAATTTAAAAAAATTGCATTTATTTACATACTAATACCTTTGCAAAATGAAGAACTACATATTCCTTCATATTCCACTGTAGACACTCCTGCATTCTCTCCACAGTGAGTTTGGTTGTTCTTTGCATAATTCACATCCTCCCAACTATGAAGAGAAGGATAAGTAATTCCAAGTAATTTCAACTGTATCTTTAGCTACTTGAAAGAAATGTTCCCAGAGAAAAGGAAGAGTTGTGTCCTTATTGAGCATTAAAGTGTAAATGCCACTGCTATGAGCCCATGCATCGCATAATTTGAGTTTTATTTCACCACCTCCTTGTAAGTGATCAGTAATTGGTTTCCCTGAATTTCCTACATTCAGATCATTAGTGTCACATCAAGTTCCCTGTTGTGGGAAGGCCGAGCAGCAGCATTAATGAGTTGGTGACCTCACCTGAGGTCCACTGACGTTACTTTGTTTTTCCCTCCTTGGCTTCCTTTTTCCAAGTTTATTTTTTGAGCCTTCCCATTGAATCTAGGGGTAGCTAATATACTGCCCCCAAAATTCCCCTTTTCTGCCTAAGTTAGCCAGAGTCAGTTTCTGGCTTTTGGAACAAAGGGCCCTAGATAACGTGACAGCTGGACCTCCTCACTACAGAACTGCTGAAAACTCAAACCTTGGCTAGGGAGACAATCTTTGTTTGTTCAGGCTAGCGTTACTTCTCGTAGCTCAGGTTGTACTAATCTCCCATGATTATGATAATCTTGGTCTATTCTGGGCTATGCTCCAAATACTTTTTGAAACCTTAGACCAAGAACTTGCAGTTAATGCTTCTCTTACACATATAAAGACCTCTTCAATTGTCACAACCACAGTACAAACTTATAGATGAGGCTTTATTTTTCCCCACAGCTATATTCTGTAAAAATTATATTAATACTTCCACTTAATAAATTTAGAAACGCTCCACGGTGGACTTGGCCTTTTTTTTTTTTTTTTTTTCCCTTCAATTGTTCATGTAGTTGGTTTGGGTTAGATGAATAACTTCCCTTCTGCAATCTGACCTCATAGGATTACACTTCCTGTAAGTCACTATTAAATATCTTTTTGTTCTAATTCACTGGTGTCTATATGTCATTATGAACTTCTCTAAAGGATACTTTTCATTTTAAGTAACAGGAGAACAAAAAAATATGTGGGTACAAATGTGTCAGTGTATGTAGGTATGTTCTATTTGCAACTCTTATGTTTATTAATGTTTTGAATTCTCAGAGAGCTTCTGAATGCAAATCGTAACCTGAATACAGTATTCATGGACTAGCAGCCCAGAGACCTGGTTCAAATTTTAGGTAAAGAACTTCGGGGAGTCATTTAACGTCTCCCAGAGTCGTTTCTTCCATGTTTGGTTTTACAGATTGGGATGGAGGCTATCTAAGAGCACTTGCAATACTTTATTTTTAAATAAACTACAATTAAGGATTTAAACTATTAAATGTAGAATATATGAAAAAAGTTTAGATATTCTAGTTATCTAATGGATATTGTGCTTCATATTTAATGAATCATCACATTTAGGAATATGTAACTTATGAAAAATAACTACTGATTACGCAGTAAAAGATAAAGGAAAATAAGATTTTGTAAGATTATATTTAAGTCTTGGTTTTAAAGAGGACTTGAAAGATGAAAGTCAAAATAATGTTAAGAAATGTCTTCCATATACATTAAGTGATTATTATATTTATGGAATAAGATGGTATTTTAAAAGAGAACATGAGGCAGGAAAAAAGTGATTTAGGAAACCATTTTCCTAGTCAAGTCGGCCTGACACATAGTCAAGGGAATTCTCGATACACTAAAAATGCTTTTCAAGTGCCTAGTTAGCAAGAGAAAATCTGCAGAGTACTTCTGAAGTATTCCAATTTGCAGAAGATTGCTTAACATTCTGAGTGAACGTTCAGGTGAGTGGTGTTAATCTGCTAGATGATGTGAAAAATTAGATACCCCTATTTAACTGAGAATTAAATGGCCTGAAATTCTAAGTTTACACAGATTTACAGTATTAATGAAAATACTCCACTTTCCTTAAACATTAAGGAAATGAAGAGTAAACTTCCAATATTAGATAATTTACTGTACATACTTAAAAATGTTCTTCAATTATATGCTGTCCTATAAGCTTCCCTAAAAGGGAAGTGTGTTAATCTCTCTTGATTGAATCATACTTTTTGAGAGGCGTCTGTCTGAGAAATAAGGCCACATCCTTCACAGTATACATTCTGCTTCTGAGTATTTGAAATCTTCAATTAATGTTTTTAATTGGTTGATATCAAGCATTCTTTTCTTCCTGACAACCTGTTACAAGTGTTGTTATAGCAATGAAGAGAAAGCATTTTGAAAGACTTCAGATCAATTTTGGATTTATCAAACATATACAGAATGACAGACGAAGATTACAGAATTTAATGAAACATTTCTAAATCAAATACATCCTAAATCCCTGAAACATTTAGAGAGAAATTCAAAGGAAAAAAAAATGAGAGACAAGATTCTGATACAAATCATATTATGCCTAAGCACATAATGCAGTTTCCCGTTTACTACTATTTCAATCCAAACTCCTGCCTTTACAGTGAGGTAATCCAATTGGAAAATAATTACTTTTTAATTCAATATTTAAATTTATGAATTCATGCCTGGGCACTTATATTTCCAGGACAGTTATAATTATGCATGTTGCAAACATCACTTTTTAATATACATTTTCCATGAGCTCGTTAATAAGATTCTCTATTAGACATGTTATTTTCCGGGGAACACAGCAAGTTAGAATGCTAAGGAGGACTTTGTAGTCTTTGTATGACTCTTTTCAATCACTTGCCCTTATGGCCATATGATATTACCAGTTTTCTGAAAGAAATCACTTTTAAGAATCACTTTTGCTAATTCATTTCTTCCCTGTAATTCATTCTCTCAAAAAAGTACAAAGAACAAATGCTCTCAAGAGATTAGCATCTGAAAGAGTGCCAACAGAATAAGGAAAAATGTAATGCCTCATACTGAAGACATTTAGAAGAAGCAATAAAAACAAAGGGATTAACTGGTTTAAAGTAGAATTCACTTCTGCTCTAAAATATTGCAAGCAATGTATCAAGACAGTGAAGAATTTAACAGAAACCATGATAATACTATTTAAACAAGCAAATAAACTGATTTAAAAGATTTCTCTGAAGATGGGTCACTATACAATGATTCTAAAGAACTGTGTAGACAATTCCATAATACAATCATGTATTACTATATGATGCATATGAACAGTAAGGGCAGACACTAAATGCTGGATGTACATGTCTATATTTTACAGCATACATAACATAGTTCACATACAATATCAGGTTCACCTATAAAGGGGCATAAATGGCAACACTATGATCAGGGCATTGCAAAGCTGTGTGGGTAAGTTAAAGAAATGACTATAATGTCTGGTCATAGCACAAAGGTGCCATGATCTTGAGATGACTGGAGCTGTGAAAGTGGAATACGTGGCATAGCCAAGGTCTCAAGACTGAATATTTCAAGAATGTTTTGTAGACAAGTTTAGATTTTTCTCCATAAGTGATAATAGTTCAATTAAATGGATTTATAGTCCTCAAATGCAAATACTCTATCTCAAACTCAGTTGCAGCTAATAACTGTACAGGAAGAAAGGGATTTATAATTACATCAAAAATCACAATAGAGAATTATGAGTTACCAGTGGAGAGGAATTACATTTGTACTACAGAGTGCCAAATAACCACCAGATTAATGTATGTCGAATTATTTTAAGTTTAAAAAGTTATACTTTATATCTAATTTTATAGTTTTTTTGGTAGATACATACAAAGTTATGCCTATTTTTACAATTATCAGTCAGTTCTTCATTTAGTTGTAGCTATTTTTAAAAGAATCTCTCCTCCCCACCACACGATTTAAGCCATGTAAAAGGAGGTAAAGAGCACACATCACATGGAGTAACACCAGGTTTTCTGTGATGTGCATCAAGGACAAAAATGAATTGCAACAATGAAGAGCTCAACAGACCACAACACGGGTACAATGGCAGGTGTCCCATGTGCACTGAATTTCTATGAAGTGACCTGTTCATATATACTTGAAATTCCAACGAATAAACTCAACCTAAAAATCACTGACTTAGTTTTTAACTGCATGCCACATAAACTAGCATAAGAGCTAAAACCTACTGCTTCACTTGGTGTTTTTACTGACCAATCATCAGTGTTATATGTACTTTGAGGAGTTTTTTATTTCAACTATATACAGGTGATTAATGCCATGGACTAAAATGATAACCTGGCAGACATTCATAGAGAGAACTTCCAGAATGTACATTTAAAATCTCAAAGGAAAAGGGCTATTTTGGCTCATCAGTAAGTCTCAGTGCTTAACTGACACTATGATTGACTAGAAAAAGTGAAGCCTGAAGATAATTTTGTAGAAAATTAAGTAGGTTTTAGAACCATTTCATGTCTCAGACTTGGTTGGCATCATTTCAAAGAATTTTGTTTTCATGCTTAATATAAAAATACTGTATCCACACAGATTGTTGAAAATGTGTGTATGCATAGTCACAAATATTTATCTTTAAAAAAAAAACTGGTTAAAGACTAGAAACATAACTCTCAGACTCAGGGATCATAGTAGGATGTGTTTTATTCTTCTGATTTAATATATTTCTGCAGACAAAGAATACCAAAGCATTTAGAAAAGAAAATTATGTACAAAGATTAGGGTGAAAAAGGCAAAATTATATTTGCAGGTAATATTTTTATGTACATAAAAATTAAAGAAATCAGCAGATAAAATAGGCAATCATGTATTTGGATGGGTGGTTACCAAAGTTACAAACAGCAGTATCTTTTTTCCAATGCAGGAAAAAAAACATGATAAATGATATTTCTGCATTTAATATCAATAAAAATTAATTAGTAGAAATTTCCATGAGAAATATTCAAAATCTATATAAAGAACTGATGAAAACATTCTGAAGGAGAAATTTTTAAGAGTGACAAACTCTCAGGGAGTTCTTTAATGCTCTGGTTAGATCTGAAAAGGGACTAAGAGATCAAAGTATTGACTACCAAGTACTACTTTAAGTATATTGCTTCCTAAATATAAAATGTTTTTTATATAAAAAAAAGAAGAATTTGTTTCTGCTAATTTTAGAAATACACACACTATTTTATTCTGAGATGTATTATTCTTTTTACATATTTCAGTATATTATCTATTACACTTTCAAAAATAATGGTTATTAAACACGAGAAAATATGTATCAAGAGCCTTAAACATGCACAGCTTACGTATCAGAGTTCCAGAAGTTTAGCGAGACAGAGATGCACTTAATTTATGACAAATGTCTAATAGATATGATAAAGAAAACTGGAAATAATTCAATGCTAATAAAAGTTCAAATAAACAGATGTTGTACTTAAAATATTAGGTGATCATCAACGCTTTACAAGATATTTATTGCTCAGAACGCAATGTTAAATGAAAGCCAGATATACAAGGACATATGCATGTTACCAAGCCGCAGGCATCATCTACTCCCTTCTCCTTCCCATTCAGCTACTTCCCAAGAACCCATAGACATGCATGTATATCTAGCTGTAGTTATACCTATGTATCTGTACAAAATTTTAAAAGGAAATTATCATTCAGGGAAGATTACTGAGTTTTAAGCATTAAAATGTTGTTTACCTATAAAACGCTTTAATGATAAATGGATTAAGTTCACAAAAGGTAGTAATCCTCTAACATCTAGTCTGTAAAACTTGCTTAAAAATTAACTAGAACAAAAGACAAAGTGGAATTAGTGCTTTCAAATACGACTTCTACACAGATTACATGTAGGCATTTATTCATAAAACATTGATGGTTGAATGCAATTAAGTACCTTCGAACCATGTACTAATTGGCACATTAAATCAGGTATTTCAATACTGATACAGAAGTTATCAGATGATGATTCCCTTTAAGAGAGAAATAATCTTTAAGATATTAACTAACTAGAATTAAGATTCACAAGTATAATATTCCGTAGTCACTTGTGTCCAAATTGATGTACCATAACGTCTCTGTATTAGTGGTTCTCAACTACTTTTTTTTGCAGCTTCCTAAGAGACTAGGTTCAAACATTACCATCTGAGAGCTCTGGGTCTAGTGCTAGGCAAGGGTTTTTAAAAGCTACCTAAGTGATTCTAATGTGAACCAGGCTAAAACAGTATCTGAATTTTAACCCCCACTTCCCACCTCCCATGAAAATCCCCTACCTTACTTGAAGGATTAATACAATGCTTTCACTTGTGGAGAGAACATTGCAAAAATACTCGCTTTGATTTGGAAGAGTTAATCTGTATTTTGTTGATATTAAAGCATACTGACACACTGGAGTTTGATCTATGGCCACAAGGACTGGAACTTCGAGTTACCACAAGGGAGGGGGGTAAAAAAAAGAAAATATACATACAGTTTGGAAGGAAGAGCTGGCAGCTGCTCTAAATCAGCTACTACTCCGTCACCTCCTCAGGCCACACAGGGTCCCTCTCATGACATCTCAGCTTCTCGCTGAAACCTACTCTTCTCTCTACGCTACAGACTGGTTTCTCTATTTTCTCAGTTGCTATTATCTCATAATTTGCTGATATATAATTTGGCTAAGCCAGTAAGTGCGCTAGGTCAGTCTCAGCCTACAGGTAGGCTGCTCTTGGTTCAGGTGCTCAGCTCCATCGACTCAGCTAGGGCGGTTTGTGGTAGGGCTTGCAAGCCACCTAGCCTTCATGCACATGAGCAGGGGAGGTTCCCCCAGAAGGCATCATGGATAAATGTACACACAGCAAAATGACTGACAGGTGTATTAAACACAGGGGAGCTGTCAAAGGCATTCAGGGTAGCACTAAATGTTTAGTTTTAAACTTTGGCCAGTAAACACAACCAACTTTCTTAACTAGTAAAGCTGTAGTTTTACTAGAATATTTGCCAAGAAATCATCATGTCTCCGAGAATGTTGCTTCTAGGAACATGAATATAACTAAGCAGTTAGTTCTGTCTTCCCCTGAAAGGTATAAGGTTTGCCTGCCAAATGATATTCAACCATGTGCAAAACAAAAGTTGCAAGTCAACAGTACAGAGATGTTCTGCCAACTCCATTTCACTAAAATTTCAGTAGCTTATTTCTGAAAAACTTCTTCATTCTTAAATCATGAACAATGTTTCACCTCATCATTTAGAGCCGTGTTCCCTTATCTGTTGTACGTAAAAGGTTGCATAAGTTCTTACAACTTTTTAGAAATTATTTTCTGCTTCGTAAGGAGACTAGAGCATATTGTAAAGGTGAATCCTTAACATACTTCCCTTTAAAGACCAGATGGTATCAGTTATAAGATCTTAACAGTTATGACATACTAGCATATTGATGTATTATTTATGTTTTCCCACCTCATTAAAAATCTAAGGTAAAAATAGATCAAATGTATTCACTTTTTAATGATTTGGTTTCAAAGAGTACATCTTTACAACAAAAAAATAAAATTGCATTGTAATCGTACAATTCGGCAAATCATACAACTATTTACCAACTATACTTTGACAAAGCAGTAGTTCCAAAATAATTGTTAACTTAAAAGCTGTTAAAGCCTTTAGCCTTTAATGACCAATTTACAAGAAATATAGGACACAGAGAGAAATGATTATGATCAGCAATCAGCAAAATCTACACTGTGGGAAACTCAAAAACAAAGGATTTATTCAATAACCACAATAAAATCAGAGGGAGAGAAAGATCTACAGATTAGAAAAGACTCAAGGAGCAAATTTACCAATTGTAATTTATGGACCATAATTTAATTCTTATTTGAAAAAAAACTATAATTTGAGATGAGCATTTGAACACAGCATATTTGATCTAAAATATTAATCCAGATTCATACCTAGCTTGAATATTTTGATTAATGTTGAGGACAATTAACATTTTCTTGTTTTCCCAAAACACAAGTTCTAGTATCCAGTAAGATCTTACCTAAGAGCTTGGAAATTCCATTATGAACATCAGACAAGTGACCTAACAGAGGCTCCCTACTACTCTACTATTCGCTAAGGCATCAAACAGAAGTTCTTTCACTAAGTCTGTTCTATCACAGTTGCTTCGGAAAACTTCTGCTCACATCCAACACCATCTGGTCTGGAAGGTACTCCAAGCAGTCAGTTGCTGCGATTGCTGCCGAGAGGTACTCATCTTCCCTATTAGGGAGGTTTTTTGTTTGTTTGTTTGTTTTAAGGAAAAAATAAAACATAGTATCCAGTGTACTAGTTATTTCATGTTTGCAACCAGCTAAAATTTCTACACAGAGATATATGTGTCAAGCTTTTCTAATGTATAACTGGGTTATGTATCGTTGATGATAAGTTCAGCTTAATGTTTTAATGTTTGTCTTTTTAAGCTATAAACAAAAGCTCTTAGAGATACGAAAATGACATCAAAACTCAAACTCTCCTCTTTAAAATTCAGAATGGAGACTCAAACTCTAATTTATTTGCTGAGGTCACAGCCAGAGCTACATTCCAGACATAAGTCCTAGAGCATTATTTTTCCAACACAACGTTGCTTATTTCAAAGCTCTCTGTAAGATCTATCATGTGGACTTTGGCTAGAAAAGAATAGAGGGAAACAAGTTAAAGTTCCAAAATAATTATATATGAAGTAATATTTCTAGTAAAATGCCACTTGGGTAGCTTCAGAAAATAATGCTACACTGCAAGAAATAAATGGATAGCTTTCTGATCTGTTAACTTACCTAATTAAAATCAATCACATACTCCATTGTCACAGAATCAGGACAACTAAGTCGGCCACAACCCCACCATGTTACCTTGCCTAGGTCACTTCCCCTCTCTGGGCATCAGCTTCATCAAGTGTATAAGATGTGCTTAGATGACTTTTAAAGTAAGTTAAAGGAAACATTTTGATTCTATAATGTAATATTTAGGTAACTATAAAAGTTTTGTTACTTTTCATCCTAAAAAAAAAAAAAAACTTGAATTCTTACCAATTATAGCCAACAACATAACCTCACCTTCTATAAACTGCAGTGTTGCAACAGAATCCTGACTTTCCTTCAATAGTCTGACCATATAGCTGCCAGAATAAACTTTTTTTAAGATACAATCTCATGCTTAGAATCTTTCTGTGGTCTTAACATCTGTAGGGTCACATCCAAACCCCTTAATATGTTGCAATGCTTCCTGACTCTCACCTGCCTGCCTTCACCTGCTCTCTCTTCTCATGCCACTTTTATAAAATCTGCAAGTTTTTTAAAACTATTTTTAACTATAACTTAAAACAAAGTTTGTTAATTGTTAAATATACGAACAAAAAAGACTTACAGGGCATAACTAGTAAAGTTAACAAAAGTTCCCTGTATTTTTACCAACTTTTCTCCCAGAATTGGATTTTGGTCTCATTTACTATTTAGACAGCATGAAAGCCAGTCACATTGCATACCAGGTAGAGAAAAGTCCTGCCAATATCCCCCACAATCGGCTTATACACTAACCTGTGAGGTGAATGCAGTTTGTTCCCTTCGTCTAATTGTTTTGATAATGTATTCCTGTGAATCTACTGTCTTCAAATATGTATGTTTTGTCTTTTCCAAAGATTAAGCAGAGATTCAATGAAAAAAAATGTAGTAGCTACTATACGCCAAAGGATGTTCTAGGTGCCAGGATACAGCAGTGCAGGAAAGAAAGTCCCTGTCCCAGTGGACTCACACTGTGTCAAAGGATGCAGACAATACACAAATGTGCTAGATCACTGCTGAGAAGGAAAATAAGGTAGGGTAAGGAAGGCAATGCTACTGCAGATGAGATGTCAGGAAAGGGCTCCCCGAGAAGGCGGCATCTCCTTTTACTCCAGGGAAAGGAAGAAGCCAGCTGTGCAGGCATCCAGGCGCAGGGAGCGCACAGGCTGAGCGGCAGGTGCCCCCCCGCCCCCCAGGATAGGCGTGGGCGGGGCCTGAGTGGCAGAAGCCAGCGAGAGAACAGGAGTGAAATCAGAGGCAGTGGAGCTGGGGTTTGGGCTGGGAGTGGAGGCAGATCACGTAGGATTTATGGCAGTTATTAGTTATATGCAAGGTACCCTACTAAGTGCCTTTCATGGCAACCCTAGGAGGTAGGTATCTCTATTTGAGAGAAAGAAAACAGACTCCAGTTAAACAACAGTTAAAGTCTTCATGAGAGGTGGTACTGAGATCTGGCCTCATGGTCCACATGACTTCGAGGTATTTGTCCACTCACTGTATCTATGTATTTGACGTATATACCTATATATTTTTTCAGGAATAGACTAGTATTTTAAGCTTTCTATTATGCAGGCTTATGAGTTAAGTACTTTTTAAACAGTGTAAGTTAACCACTTGATTTTGAATAGGAACTGAACACCTATTGCAAAGATCAGGTGGGCCCGGAAATTCAGATTTCAGCCAAATAAGAAAACAAGCTTTCAAAGTTTTCTTATCACATTATTCTCCATTTTATTACTTGATACTTGGCAAAACTATGAATAAAAAGAAAAAGAAGCAAATTGACCTTAGTTTTTACAGTAAGTCAATGAAATGAGTGTAGTTAATCATGACCTCGCTGGCCTTGCTGTTTCAAGCACACACGCACGCATGTAACACACACACACACACGTAACACACACACAACATGGCCTTTTTGTGTTACACTTTTCAGTGAGCTTTTAAGAATTCAGTGATGTTCATTTTTAGGCTGCCACTTGTGTTCAGTACATTCCCTCCTTTATTTTTAGGATATTTTGGCAGACAAATTGAGGAGTCATTAATGCCCTTAAATAGTCTTAAAAGGAAACAATATACATCAGTAAAACAGTAAGGGATTAAGGGGAATTATAACTAGAGAAACTGCAATTTGAAATTATCTCCCTACCTTTTCAGATAAAATGAAATGTGTAAGATGAAAGCATAAGCTCCTGAAGGATATTAAAACTCCACTTAACACACTAGTCATAAGTTTTAACACACTACTCATAAGTTTTAAGTGGATCACTTGGAATTTATCTTCTGTATTGTAATAAATATAAGCAGTGCAATGAACTGCTATGCTTTGTTCACTTATAGCAGAATTTACATAGTTACTAGCAATTTTAACATCTTTACCACAAAAAGTGCTAATATAGATATAAAGCCATTTACTATATTTCTATATTCCCAATACCAAATAAAGGATGATTTACAATTTACCCATTACTATGTTGTTAGTTTGAAATAAATGGCGAGATTGTTTTTAATTTCCAAAATAATATTTAATGAAAGATACTTTGTAAGCAACTATTAACAAAGAAAGTAATTGTTGCCAGTCTTCCAGATAGCCTGCAAGGAGTTTCAAGAATTGAATTATGGAGAATTAACTGGATAAAAGCTGGAACTAGATTTACCACTGGTACAGCATTTAGCCTCTAATGAAAAGAGCCAGAAGCAGTCTTTCGATGGAATCTCAAAAGAAGCTCAGGTCATTCCTGGTTTCTGGGACCAGGAAGAGCAGTACTACCTTTATCCACAGTCTCGAAATAAAACGAGTGTGGCAACACTTTCAAGCTTCCTAAAATGGCAGACATTATAACTGACATTTAAATGAATGCAGTATCTACCCGTTAGTTTTTTCAAATCTTCATTTTATTATCCATACCTTGAGCACTTCAGTGTGTTAAAGCTCTGCCTTCTCTCATGTAATCCTACTCAGCTTCTGCTGAAATAGTCACTCATCACCTCATTCTGAGGAAACTGACGCTGAGTTCAACAAACCTGCCCTCATGCATCAGTCTGGTCAGGCCGTCCTAACAACAACAAAAACAACTACTTAAGATAAGGCACCTGAAATACCAGAAATCTGTTCGAGTTGTGGAGGCCAAAGGTGTCAGATCAAGGTTCTGGCCACTTTAGTTCCTGGGGAAAAGTCTCTTCTTGGCCTGGAGAAGGCTGCCTTCTCACTGTCTTCACATGGCCTTTCTCTGGCTCATGTTGGGGAGCAGACAGTTCATCTCTTCCTTTAAGAACACTAATTCTATTGAATCATTAAACCTTAGTTACTTCCTTAGAGGTCCCATCTCCAGATACAGCTACACTGGGGGTTAGAGCTTCCACATGTGAATTCGATACGGTCAAAAACACTCAATCCATAACAGCTCAGTTACATTGTGGTAAATTTATATTACCTTTTCATAATACTTAAAACATTACAAGTCAGTTACCAAATAATTTCAGTTTTACTGTTTCACTGGAGATTTAGGTTAAGTGAAATAGCTTGAAGAGAGCCACAGACATTAGAAGAAAAAACATTTCTAAGACTTGTAAATCTTTAGCCAAACTCAATACATTCAGTAGTCGCATTCCCTAAAATAACGTAGAGTGTCATAAACTACTATAATACATACAAGAGGTAACATGGCAAAGGAAGACAGGCAAGACACAACTTGTAGAAATCTGACTGCATTTTAAAATTCAATAAAACACTTCAGGGATAATATGGAAGATGGAACATAAATCCTAACACTTGAGCTATAAGTAGGATAGCATACAAACTCTAAAAAGGTTACCATACACATTCCAAAAAGGTAAGGCTGAGTCATTTTAATTTGAGATCAGTAAGACAACTGAAGGGGATAAAAGTGGTGAGGAGGAGGGTATATAAGCCTCAATGACATGGAAATGGAGAATCTTCTCAAACGATTTTGTAAAGAGTGAATTTCTCCATATTAACCTGCTGCATAAATATGGGAAATTGAAGTTTGGCAGCTGGAATAATTGTATAAAAGATTTAAGAACATGTTAGAACAGGATAGTATGTACCTGTCAACCACACTTTCCATATTCCTCCAGACATGATACATTTCAGCATCTTAGCATTTCCCTTCAAGTATTATCACCCACAGACCCAAACTAGATCATGTTCATAGAAGTACTTTAATACATCATGGGCCCTGGTCTTGACAAGTAAACATGCCAAAATCCATGACAGGTTAACCCAATTTTAAATGCTGACTTAGCCAAATCATGCTGACAGATCCCCTATATACTAAATAAAAACTATGTAACAATAATCTTAGACAATTTGAGAGTTGAAATTAATATTGGTATAGGACACCATAGCCCAGTAAGAGGAGTTATTTTGATTTCTTAAACAAGATTCAAGAGACCAGAGAAGCATACAATGAACATTAGGTCTAGCAATCAGAATTTAAGCTTCAGCTTGTCCTCAAATCTCACTTACATATGATTGGGATAAGTCTTCAAAATTAATCATTATCTACATCCGTATCCTTCCTTATTTACCTCTAGTTAAGTGTTTTCTAAAAGCATCACGTCCAAAGGAATCAAAAAGTCTAGTGACCAGTTGCAATTACACTGGGGAAGAGATTTGATCTTTGTAGGTTGGTTTCTTCGATGATGTAAGTGTTGAACACTGTTTAAAGTTAATTTTGGGTATAAATAATCCTAGAAGTTCAGAGATCAAAATTTTACCTCTCTCCATTTAGATATGGACATTGAATACCAAATAGAACAGAACACATCCATAAGTAAGAAATGAATCACAGGAACAAATTTGACCTTCTCAGATACAAGCTTTTAGAAGGTTTAACAAGAGGGCTCAGAAGTTGTCTTAAGCTATACAGTGTCCTACACTTGTTCTTAAGCACCATATAAATCTAGGCTAGTTAACATTTTCAAACAATCTCATCCTTCTATTTGCTTGAAAAGAGCTGTTTTTCAAAGCAACAACCTGTCCTTTCTATGTATTTGAATTTGACCAAAAAAATTTTAATAGTTTTAGATGTTTAACCCTTTTATTAAACACTGATAACATTTGCAATACTACTGAGAATCATCTTTGATAAGAATGCACACCAAATAATTATAATTTCTTAAAAAATCAGGTCATACAGCAGATACATGAAGTTAATTACATTTACTCAGAAGTTACAAAGGGTAATCAGCAACAGCCATGATCCACACAGTCAGCATCAATTATGGTCCTGCTGTGAAAACTACTTAAGGGCAAAAAAAATTCTATATCACTTAAAATAGTGAGATTATATTAAAATCCTTAAATGTAGATCAATATACACATAAAATTGGACCCCAATGTAAGGTAAACATACAAAGCTACTAAACAAACTCCAAATGAATATTTAACAATTCGATTTTCATTCTCAGACTTTAGACTAGAAGAACAAAGTCACATAGCCCATGTTTCCCCACAAAACTTTTAACAGTGAGCTATGCATTTCTTTCAAATGTGCTTACAGCTTTTAGAATTTCAAATTATTCCTTTGTTTCAACATAGTGGTTTACTCAGCACTTGTTATAGATTACTGCCATCTACTTAAATATTGTTTAAGAAGTGTTAACCCACTGCTTCTCAGTGGGTGATTTTACCCCCATGGGACTAATGGCCAGGTCTGGAGACATGTTTGGTGGTCACACTATGTGGCTGGAGGAGGGTGGGGAAGGCAGGTGTGCTACGAGCATCCAGTGGATGGGGGAATGGAAGGGCTGCTGTTAAACATCGTACAATGCACAGGACAGCCCCGGCAACAAAGACAACACCGACACTGCTGAGGTTAAGAAACCTCAGGCTGACTGAAATCAGGTTCAGATACAGACATTTGTGCTAATGCACCAGGCACAGCGCTAGCTGCCACAGATACAAAGAATACGAGCATGGATTTTGAAGTTCCAGGATGTACCCATGGGTCCATCATCCACCAATAATGCAACCTTGGACAAACTGCCTAGGTATTTTGTTGCAAAACAGAACTAATTCCACTTCTCTCATTTATGGTGAAGAGCTAATGAGATAAAATACACTAAGTGGCTGGGACAGGAACCAGGAATCAGCAGACACAGAACTAAAACTATGCGAGTGTCACAGCATAGAGAAACTGAAGGAGACATGATAACTCAATGGAAAGTTGTATAATGGATAGAGTCCTAGAACAGGAAAGATTAGACAAAATCTAAGGAAATCTAAATAAATTATGAAACTTAGTTAATAATTATATCAATATTAATTCATTATTTGTGATACCATACTAATGATAGATATTAATAAGAAACTGGGTGTGAAGCATAGGGGAACAATATGTACTAACTTCGTGACTTTTCTAAGCCTAAATGTATTCTGATTTTTAAGTTATTAAAAGAGAGGGACTCCTTTTCTTCTTCTGAACTCATCTACATAGTTCCCATCCTCAAGGAATTTTCAAATCACCTAGTCTTACTACCTGGATGATGCTGTCAAACTCCAAACAGTATTCAATCATCTAAAGATGATCAGGACTCAGGAGACAAGATGTGATGCATACCAGAGGATTTATCTCTATCAGAAATATATTAGCCCTAAAACATTTAGGATATAAGAATGCAGAATCTTTCCAAAAGAGGTTATAAAACATTACAAAACTGTCAAGATAAAAGAACCACCTTTATCAGGCAGTAACCAAAAATTCATGACAATAAATGTAAGAAAAAGTTTTACAGCTGTTAAAACTGGGTGACCTGGGTGGAAAAACCCCTCTAGTACTACAAGACTATAACACATTTACTAAATATCAGCTTTTCCTGGTACAAAGTTTCCTTTTTCTTCAACGTGGCACTAGCAATTTCACGCTAAATACCGAATGCCTGTGAAAACAAAGCTGCAGACAGGTAAAATATGTAAAACAAGTCTCCACTAACAAAAACTGTTAACTCTTGAGAAATAATAGGACTGCCCTCTGCTTTATATCAAACAGAAGAAGGAGGGCATATGGGATTACTTAGCGCTCCCTAGAAAATTGACAAGAGGTAAATGCAAAGAATTAGGTTAACAATATAAATGATAACAGAACAACATACCATTTTCTTGTCATATTTGTTTTAAAAAGTATCTTGGAAGTACCAGTTAAAGGTTGGCACAAGACCTTACTTCTTTTACATAAATCAGGTCCCTGGCCTTTATACCCCCTTTAAGTTACAAAAGAGTTACACATAGAGAATCAAAAGCACAAAGCTGCTGCCAGAGCACACAGAAAGGAAGTAGTAAGTTTTGGGACTTGAATTGTGTCAGGCTCAGAATATGCTGAAGTCCTAACCCAGGTGCCTGTGAATGTGATCTTCGCAAATGTAATCAATTATGTCATTAGGACTGGCCCTAATCTAATAGTACTTTTAGATAGAAGTAAACACCAAGCAAAGGGAGAGGAAGGGGGAGGGAGCAACCTAGAAAATAACAGTGAAGGTAAAGGTTTCTTAGTACTCTTTGCAGTTATCATTTGAAAAGGTTTCACTTTCTTAAATATTGATCTAAACCCATTACACAGTGTAAAATAAGGCAAAATTCAGAATGTTACCATCAAGTGCTTATCTGAATCTTTCAAATGGAAGAATAAGGCCAGTATTAAGAGCTTTCTTAGAGCAGTACAAATGAGAAGTGGCTCACTTTCAATTTATCATTAACATCTTGAAGATTAGAAGGACAATTAGTAACTCAAACCCAAGTATGGATGTATCCATTTGACCTAAGCCGTCCACGGACCACTCTCACCTTCAAGGAGTTACAGATATACTGGTCAGCACTTTGCAAATGAAAGGTTTTTTCAGATGGAAAACCCAATTCTTAGATCCCCCAAACTACCTTCAGAAAGGTGAAGAGTTGTAATTTATCTAAAAGAGAGCCAACCAAGGATATGCTAGAACCAAGGTTTTAGAACTGACCATCTGATTTCAGTCACCAGTTTGTACATCTGAAGAAATCAAGCTCCCAGGCGAAACGCCCCAAAAGGTACCATTTAGCTGGTTGACAGAACTGACCAACTTCTCTCCCAATATCCTGTTAGTATTAGAAAGTCAAAAGCGTTTATTCGTTCAAATATTACTTAACCACAGTCAGTGCAACGAATATATTTCATGCCACGTTCCTGGCAATAGACATTATGTAACAGAAATAGCTCGTCTCCCCCGGAAGAGTCTGGGGAGAGGAGCTTGACACCGGAGTCCTATCAGCCTGGAGAACAAGGTGGGCAGGAGGGACACTCGGGCCCTGGCCAAATCGCGGAGCCAAGGTTTAAGGCTGAGACGGGGGCAAAGAGCTCTACAAACTCCTGATACCCTCGTACTCGTCACAAGTGATGCTGCGGAAGCTTATCCGAGTGCCGGGCCAAGAGCGCAAAGACAAAGGTGCTGTGAAGTTGAAGTCTGAGTAACTGGGCAGAAGCTGGGCCGTGAGAACACCAGAAAGCCAGAAAGGTAACCCATTCGCCTCCACCGCGTGGACGCCGACCCACTCAACTGTGCGGGGTTCCAGAAGCCGCAGAGCCCGCTGTTCGTGACCAGCGGGTGCGCAGGGCGCATATCCCACTCGGCCGCCCACCTGTCCCCGGCAGGCGCTGCCACCCACTTCCCCACCCCAGCCAAGTGCCCTGAGGGGATCATGAGCGCCTACCTCCAGGTCTCTGCGCCGAGTCATTGAATGCTGAGAGGTCCGCAGGACCGGGTCTCCCGCATCGCGGTTAGGGCTCTGACTGCCTGACAACTTCTCAGCACTGCGAGCTCAGCCTCTCACTGAAGCGGCCAACCACCCGGATCCCAGACTCCCGCCAGGCCCCGCCCCGCCCCGCCCCGCCCACGGTCCGCATGCGTAGGCCCGGCAGGCGCATGCGGGGTTGGGCGGCACGCAGGGGCGGGCGCACGTGCGAATGGATGTCTTGGGGGGCGGTCAGGCATGAGCAGATCGCAGGAGCTGAGGGCAGGTGAGGCCGGGCCCTCGAGGCCTTCTCGCGCTCCTCACGGTTCCGTCAGGCCGCAGGTGCAAGTATTTCAGTGGCCTACACCCAGCCCGCCTGCATCCCAAGGATGACCACCTGCACCCAAGCGAAGGGGTAAGCGTGTGGTCAACTCAGACCACCTGGGTTCAAACCACCCTTATTAACTCTGACTCGCTGAGTCATTTAACCGTTCTGTGCCTGTTTCCCTCCCAGTGTGTGGAGGTCATTGGTACCCACTTCATGGCTTTTTGTTTGTTTTTGTTTGTTTGTTTTTTAGTTGAGAATTACACAAACTAATCACCATTTGGTCACTGGGTCTGTAACATAAGTGCTTAAATTATGTTATGGTAATAAGCGCACCTAGTTTTTCACATATTCCTCCCTGTAAAGAACAAAGAAATCTTATCTGGTCCCGGAGAGGAACATTTAAAGTCTTAGGGCAGGGTGCCGAGGAAATGTGTGCGGTCTCCTAAGAAGAGCTTCCAGGTATCAGGTGCGGGGTCAGGGCCGCCAGAGTGAGGGGAACATCTTAGTCGCAGGGAAATGGAAGACGGGGATTGCAGGCTGCAGATCCACGGCAGGGCCAGGAGACTCATAATTAGCTCCCAAAGACCAATAACCCAGTTGCCAGAAGCTTGCCCATTTTTTAATGTCTGAGAATTTTGCAGTTTAAACCTTTGACATGCATATTACAATGCCTTTCTTTAATAAGGGGGATGCTTGTGTGATTTGGTTTTAAATTGTAATCGAGTTCAAGTGGTAGCTTATTGGGAAAAGTTCAATGCATAGTTGTTTCAGAGAGAGAATACATATTGGAAGCTGTGATCCTGGGTGCCATGGTTTAGTGGGTGGGACACTGTGGGGGAGGGGACAGAAATAGCTGCTTCCAATACTGAAAAAATTTTCAACTAGAAATTTTTTTTAATGTATTCCTTCTGGAGGCTTCCTTGGTAATTACACCGTTGACTATAGCTTACAGAGATAGGATATAACTCAGGATCGGTTTCATACACCCAGTAGACCAGTTAACTTTAGTCTGTCTCATGCTGCATAACTGAATGAGTACACAAGTCCATCCTCACTACTTGAGAGGGAAAAAGCTCATCTTGTTTCTGAAAACAAATTTTGACAAACACTAATATTGAGTCTTTTGAAAAAGTCGGGGCTTTAGTCCATTCAGGCTGTATAACAAAGTACCACAGACTGGCTTATAAACAACAGAAATATACTTCTAAGGGTTCTGGGGCCTAGAAGTCTGAGATCCTAGCGCAGGCCGGGGTGGGGTGGGGGGCTTTTCCAGGTTGTGGACTTCTGCTTTGTATCCTCACGTGGTGACAAGGGCTGGGGAGCTCTGTGGGACCCCTTTTAGAAGAGCACTAATTTCATTCTCAGGTGCAGAGCCCAAAGGCCCTACTTCCTGATACCATCACATCAGGGATTAGGATTTCAACATATGAATTTTGGAGGACACAAGCATTCAGACCATTGCAGCAGGTGACCCCAGTGGTCATTTTGATAGTTTAGATAACATTTCAAATAATTTTTCACCAGCTTGTGCTGTGTTTGCCCTCCTCATCTGGAATGCTATATTTCCTCTTCTCCCTATCTACATTGTAAGCGACTGGAGACGTAATCCAAATTCCAGATCCCACCTTCACCACTGGGCAGATATTTCCAGGCTACCCTCATAGTTCCTTCTCTGACCTCCAGTGGTACTTATCAAGTACATTGTTATTTATCTCTGTGTTATTTATGTACTTTAATTAAGAGACAAATAATTTTAGAGCAGTTTTAGTTTTACAGAAAAACTGAGCAGGAAAAACAGAGTTGCCATATGCCACTGCTTTCCCCCCAACAGATTCCCTTATTATTACTATCTTGCATTACTGTAGTACATTTGTTACAATTGATATACCAATATTGATGCATTATTATCAACTAAAGCCCATAGTTTATATTAAGGATTCACATGTAGTGTTGCATAAATCTATGTGTCTTGACAAATGGATGTCGTATATCCACCATTACAGTGTCATACAGAATAGTCTCACTAACCTAAAATTCCCCCATGTTCCAAATACTCATCCCTTCCTCTCTCCACCCAAGCCCTAACAACCATTGACCTTTTTATTGTCTCTGTTGTTTTGACTTTGCCAGAATGTCATTCAGTTGGAATTGTAGTATGCAGAATTTTCACATCGGCTTCTCTCACTGAATACACATATAAGGTTCCTCTCTGTCTTTTTATGACTTAGTAGCTCATTTCTTTTTAGCACTAAGTAATATTCCATTGCAAAGATGGACCACATTTATCTATTCACCTACTGAATGACATCTTGGCTGCTTCCAAATATTGGCGATTATGAATAATGCGGTTGTAAACATTTGTTGTACAAGTTTTTGTATGAATATAAGTTTTCAGCTCCTTTGGATAAAAATACAATTGCTGGACCGTATGATAAGATTATATTTAACTTTCTAAGAAACTGCAAAACTGTCTTCCAAAATGATTACCATTTTGCTTTTCACCAGCAGTGAATGAGAGTTCCTGTTGTTCCACATCTTCACCAGCATTTTGTCAATGTTTTGTATTTTAGAGATTCTAACAGGTGTGTAATAGTGTCTCGCTGTAACAGGTGTATAATATTATTCCACTGTTGTTTTAATTTGCTATTCTTTAATGACATAAAATGTTGGGTACATTTTCATTTGCTTTGTCATCCATATATCTTCTTTGGTAAGATGTTTGCTTTGATCTTTTGCTCATTTTTGGGGGGTTGTTTGTATTCTTACCATTAAATGTTGAGTCCTTTGTATACTTCGGATACAAGTCTTTTATCAGACATGTGTTTTCGTATATTTTCTACCAATATGTGGCTTGTCTTTTTATTCTCTTAATAGTATCGTTCATGGATCAGAAGTTTTTCATTTCAATGAGGTCCAAGTTTTGTTTGTTTATTTTCATAGAGAGTACATTTGGTGTTGTATATGAATCCAGGGGCATCTATGTTTTCTCTTATGTTGGCTTCTAGGAGATTTTTATTTTTACATTTTACATTTGTGTCTATAATCCACTTTGCTTCTTTTGTTTTTATGAAAGGTGTAATATCTATGTCTACATTCATTGTTTCATATGTATATGCACTGTTGTTCCAGTACCATGTGTTGAAAAAACTGTCCTTTCTCCATTGAATTGCCTTTGCTTCTTGGTCAAAGATCAGTTGACAATATTTTTGTGGGTCTATGTATAGGCTTTATTTTCTGGTCTATTTGTCTGTTCTTTTGCCAGTACCACACTATCTTTATTAATGTAACTATATAGTAGGTCTTGAATTCCCATGAGGTAGCTTGAGACCAGATAAAGCAGAGCTTTGTAGGCTATAATGAGGGGTTGGAAATTTATTATAAATGTGAAGGAAAGTCATTAGAGGGATTTAAGGGGAAAATGACATGATCTAATTTATTTACTTATGTGCTTATTTATCATTGTTTGAATCACCCTGGATGCTGTTTGAAGAGTGGATAGAGGGAATCAAGAATAGAATCAGGGAATCTGGTTAGGAAGCTTTGAAGCAAGTAAGAACTCCTGGAAGAGTCAGATATCAGATTAGCTAGACATAAATATCTCCTTTAAAATTCTTCCTGATTCAATGAGCATGGAGTCCGAACTGATAGTTCGCAAATATTCACTACTATATATAGAATAGATAAAAACCAAATTTCTTCTGTATAGCACAGGGAACTATGTTGAATACCTTGTAGTAACCTATAATGAAAAAGAATATGAAAACGAATATATGTATGAATGAAACATTATGCTGTATACCAGGAATTGACAAATTGTAAACTGACTATACTTAAAGTAAAAAAAAAAGAAGAAAAAGAAAAGAGCATATGGATGTCTGTCTCTTGCTCCAAATAGATTGTAAACACTAGGAAGGCAAGAATGTTTTTGGTTTTGCTTATTTTTTTTCCCCTCTGTGCCTGGCATATATGTGTTTTAATATTTGTTAATTGATTTGATTAATTGGTTAATGGTTAAATAAATAAAGTACATTTACAGATACCAGTGAAAAGTATATGTCATGTTTTTTTCAATCCTTGTATATCTGCTTTGTTGTAATTTTTTTAATATAAGCTATAACCAGGATTCTCTTACTTTTTTCTTGATTTGTGTATAACATTGTAAACTCAGCATTTTCCCTTGAAACTCAGCATTTGTACATAGGTTGAAGTATCGATATTGTAGCAATAAAATAAAATAGAAGATAAGAAGCTGTATTCTCTTTATATATTCTTAATTATAATTAGGTTTTCCAAGATGGCTTATATTTCAAGATTTAGAAAGCATTTCACTTGAAAAACATGGATCTTTATTCATAGAAAAATATTTTAAAGCCATTTGCCTAGAAATTTTAACTGTTTAAAATAAACTTACAAATTATTAACTTACCCTTTAATTATTTACTTATGCTGTTAATAACCCTTTTAATAAAAGTAATCAAATTTTTATGACTCTGATACTCTACATTTAGCTTAAAATGTTAAGTAAAGGAGTTATCCTATTTAAGCATCTGTTATGGGGAAAAAACATTTAATCACATTGTTGATGGTTCTGAAGAAGCAAATCATGATTCTCTATGATTTTTCTAAATTTTTTTTACTTAATTGCTCTATGTTTTATCATTTTTTAATGCACATCACCCTTATCAACAAGTGTACACTTGAATTTTCCTTTATTTTTGGTAGAATTATTTTTAGGGAAGTAGATATAAAAGGTACTTCCTAATAAATTTGAAGAGGATAAAGGTAAAATGTACTAAGAAAAAAATTATAGCCAGCAAGTTGAAAAGACATAATTTATAGTGGGTACAGTGTCATTTTTTCCCTCTCTTGCCAGCTTGTTTTCTTTGTCTCTCCCTCTCCACCTCTCTCTCTCCCCACCACCTTTTAAAAGCTTTCTTAGTAGGTATATTTTTCCTATCTCTAAATGTAAACTTAGGAATGTCCATGACTGTTCAGCTCAGTGTTGACACTTAGAGAGTTCTACAGTTGCCTTAAATATTTTTCAGACTCTTCTAAAATCAAAAATCAAAAAGATCTGGCCAAAGCTAGTATTTTTAACAACTCTACACTTGGACATTTTCTTAGTTTCTTTAGAGTTTTCCTGCTAGGCTTCTCTAAGGCTCTCATGAGAAAAGTAATGATCCTTTTTGTCCCCTGATCATTCCCGTTTCACCCTCCATTAACTTTTGTTTCTCTCAGTCTTCCTGTCCATTGGCAAAATTTCTCATGAGAAGAACCTAGGTATTTCTAAGCCTGCTCTCTCTCTAATGACCTGCCTACCCAGAGTTTCATGGGAACCATTCATTTATTCCTTCTCCCACACACCAGTGCATACTTTATCTTGCTTCCAAGGGCCTCTTCAGCATTCTTGGGTTAGGAGTGAGATCAACCATTTTGTTTTCCCATTGGCAAAAAACTCTAATATTTCCCACCTGGTCCCAGAAAATACTTCATCATTCAGCTTGAGATCAAGTTAATTATGTTTTTCTCCCTTCCTTGATAGCAAGGTGGAGAAAGTATTGAAGTTGATAGCACAGGAATAAATTTCTCTAGAGAATTTTCTGCGTAATGTTTGTTTTAACTGTATTATATTCGTAAAGTGAATGAGAGAGTTAAAGATTCATTGAGCCTATTTTTAGGGACATTCTTTCAATATGCACATTTTGAGCTGACAGTTGAGTTTGAAATTTCATGTATATTTTTATTTGGCAACTTAGTATAAATAAATTTTAATATTATTTAAAATATAGTAGATATATAAAATGTTAACTTTTGTTGCAGTTTATTTTCTGTGACTTGACTGGTCTTTCTCAAAACGTGAAATCAACATTTTATTTTTAACCTAAACAAAATTTGTTAAACATTTAGGGGTATTTATTCAGTAGTCATGTTGAAATTTTTTAGAATACTTAATAAAGAATATCCATAGGAATTAATGAAATTTTATATTTCAAACTTTGCATATAAATGTAGACGTTTGTTAAGCTTAATTTTGATCTTCCTCTCCTTTTAATTAATTTATTTTCATTGAGAATATTTGATATTTCATTTCTAATCTTGTAATTGTTATCTCATGCATAAATAAGGAAGACAAATTTTTTATATTTCATTAATGAAAAATTAGAAAAGCCATCTTATAGCTTTCAATGAACACAATTAGTTAAATAATGATGAGAATTTAACCCATTTCCGTTGGGAAAAACAGTTCAGAAAGTACAGACGGGAGTTGGAAAACCATCTTGTTCTTCCACAGACTGATTTTCATGGAACTAATCCTTAAACAGATTACAGAATCTCAAGCACAGAAATTCAATCACGTGGCTTTACTAGACATAACTTATTCTGAGGACCCCAGTACTTACCTTATTCATGTGATACCTTATTAAAAATGCACTTTAACGTCTATCTGCTTGCTTTTAACTTCCTTTGAAAGTCCCACAGGAATCATAAGCAAATAATGTTTAAAAGAAAGTCACCATCATGCTCTTTAATATGGGCTTCATTTTTATTTCCTCTGCCACTGAATACGTCCCCTTTTTCAGACGCCCAAAGAAGAAACCCACTGTGATTCTTCTAGATATTTTCTCTTACGTCTGTGAAATTAATAAGATAACATAAGACTAGATTCTATTTTTAATATATTTTGTGGTAACTCTTTTTACTGCAGTATTACTACATGCTATAAAAGTAATCCGTTAATTCTTCTTTCCATACCAAGACTTGCCACCCTTGTCATTTACCTTATGTCACACTACCTTATCAAATGTGAATCTAAATATATCAGTCCTCCTGTTAAAACCATTCAGAATAACCTTCTAATGAGGTTTTCTCCCTCTAGTCATACCCCCTTAAAGTCCATTATTTACATTGCAATTAAATTGATACTTGCATTCTACAAATCTGTTATTATAATTTCCTCACAAAATATTTGAAGTTCAGTTCTTCTGGGCTACTAAAATAATCTGAGCGATAGTTTTTCCTTGTAATACCACCACTTAATGATAGCAACATAAGTTGCAAAAGCTATTCCATAGTTATTTGTTAAATTGAACTAAACCACTTGACATAAAAAGGAATACTCATTGACGGCCTTCAGCATTTTATTTATTAAGGCTACTATTATTTTGAAGAGGGCTACAAATTATGTTTTATGTCATTGTTAGTAATAAAAACCACAGTTCTTAACATTATATGTTTAATGATACATATAAATAGATATTTTTATGTTGAGAAAATTGAAATACTTTCCCTGAACATATTTACTACTCTAAGCCTCAGTAACCATCTTTTTTAATGCTCATCCCCAAGTTTTCTCTGGCTAAATGAAGAACTCCAGAATTACTCAGGCATCTCCATGCAGACAGATGATCTCTAGATCAGGCACATCATATTTATAGTGTTCCAAACTGATCTTATCATCCCACAGAAATCTTCTCCTCGTACTGAGCTTTTAATTTATGAAAGAAAATATAACCCACACTATTACCCAAATCTGAAGTTTAAATGTAGTCTTAACTAGATTAGTGAAACAACCTTATAACTGAATTTTCTTACTTTAGTTATATCCTTCTCAAATTCATTATTGCAGTTAAATGGGTTTCTATATTTTGCAAATCTGATACTATAATTTCCTTGCTTTCAATAAAGATGTTGATCTCATACATACATAATAGTCCAATTTCTGGACAGTATGTTGCTTTATGGTATAAGACTAACTTACAGTCAAGGTCTGGGTCCTGAACTTGTATGATTTTGGAAAAGTTTACTGATCCATTGCTACAGCTTGATTATTTCTGAAATGGGGGTAATAACACAATATACTTGAAATGTAAAGTACTTAGCACAGTGTGTCATAAAATAAATGTTAGGGAAAAGTTAGTGGTCTGTATGTTAGTGACGTGTTACAGTATTGTTTTTAAGTGCATTAGGTTAGTATCTTTTCTGTCATCACAAGGTACATCACTTGACAATTGGTCTTTAACAAGCTTGGAACAATAATAGCTGCCTTTATATACCTTGTCACTGTCAGTAGGCGGATTGTAAAGCATTACTCAAAAAGCTTATTGCGAGGATGAAATGAAATCGTATATGTGAGATTCCCATATATACGTTAAGGGAGCCTCATTTGTGTCATGAATATGAGCTGTAAAGCCAGACCTGGGTTTTCATTGATGCTGGGCCTGTGAAACTGGGCAATTGGCTGATCTTCTTAAATTCTAATACTGATCAGTAAATGGGAATAGTAATATTTTCAACTTAACGAGACAGTACATATAATATATCAATTACCAGGGAAAATGCTATTGTAAAATCTGTACCTTCATGTTAGGAAAAAAAAAAAAAAGAAAGAAGACAACTAGAAATAAATAAGAAAAGTATTTGCATCAGTATTCACCAATGTAAAAAATGTGTTTCATATCCAAGTAAAGTAAATAAAATGACTTTATTAGGCAATGTTTGTTTTAAGATGAAATTTGTGTACTTAGGATATAAAGAAAAATAATACTCCATTTAGAATATAGAATAAATTCAAATTATGCTTAGAAAAAGCCTAATTAAAAATATTTAAGGAAAAAGTGCATGTAAGTATTCTTTTAACCATGACATTCTGGTTTTTATTAACTTTAGTTTACTTGAATAAAAGCCTTCATGTTTATAATAAGTAAGTGAGCATGATATTTTTCCCTTGGTTCTGAGGGTTAGGTATACAATTAAGAGAGCATTTCCCCTATCACATAAAAATCACTGTAAATTATCTTTTAAAGATCAATATCTTAGAAAGTACTTCTCACCAAAATAAAATAAAATATAATAAATTTGGCAGTAATCTATTTCTTTCAGGCTTTTTTTCTTTTTCAGGAACAAGAGCTTTGGAAGAGTTTTATACTTCCTTCAAAAATGAAATTGCTTGCTAAATTGCTTTCTAGGCACTAAGTCAAAATTCTTTTAGATATGAATTATGTGAAAAACATAAGAGCTTTCTTGAAAATCATGTGAGTATTGTAAGCGTTTTTATAAAAGAAGACTTGTGAATAATACAAGGAAGTTAATTCTCCTTGACAATTTAATTGTCTTGATTGTCCGATGAGTCTAATATTTCTCAAACATATGTTTGAATTACAAATGATCTCTGACTTATGGTGGTATGACTTAATGATTTTTGGACTTTACGATGGTGCAAAAGTGATATGCATTCAGTAAAACCATACTTCAGATTTTTAATTTTGATCTTTTTCCTACCCAGCAATATGCTGTAGATAGTTTCTCTTGATGCTGGACAGCAGAGAGTCACAGCCCCAAGGCACCCGCAATCACGAGAGTAAACAACTCATACACAAGCTACCCTTCTCTTCTTCACTTTTAGTACAATAATCAATAAATTCAATGAGCTGTTCAACACTTCCCTAAAAACAAGTTTTGTGTTAAATGATATTGTCCAATTGTAGGCTAGTGTAAATGTTCTGAGCACCTTTAAGGTAGGCTAGATTGAGCTATGACGTTTGGTAGGTTCATTTTAGGTTCACATGACATGAGTGCATTTTAGACTTAAGAATTTTTAACTTATGATAGGTTTATTGGATTGCAACCCCAAGTGTAAATTGAAGAGGATCTGTATGAATAATTCATGTAGTTCAACAGATCAAGCTTCATTGATAATCTTTAGAAGTATTATATTCAAAATTAATTAAATAATTTCACAAATTATGACTTTGAAATCACAAATCAGCAAGCTGTTCTGAATCTTTAATGTGCATACCTGCTTGTACAGATCTGTGTCGTGTTTGTGCATTGTTCAGGCTCAACTAATTCTACTTAAGAATATTGGGTATTTTCTCAATGTAGGAAATTCTGAATTACTGAGTAACAATCAATGTTTTCTTGGATATGAAAAACTCTTAAAAAAGAATATTCCAAATTATTGAATTTTGAACAATAATGCATAGAAATACAGTTGAGGGATTAAACTATTTGGGGGCTATAGAGCTGTGGGGGTTAGAAGCATCAGGTAACAACATCCAGCAATTTCCCACACCCTACACATTTCCCTACATATTTAGCAGGAACAGACAGAAGCCATGAATAGATATGAGAATAAAAATGGAAGCAGGAAAAGAAGGATAAGAGTAAAGATTTAATGTATTGGAATCATTTCTTTCTTAATATGCTGCTAAATTTGTTAAAGCACTTGGTAAATTTTATATGTGCTTACATATAATCTGGAGCTCCCTTTAAAATGTGGATACTGATTCAGTAGGTTGATCTTCTATACTTTAAAGAATCTTTAAAAGAATATTAATATGACTGGTCTCTGGACCACACTTAGAGGAACTGTGACAATGATAGTAGAGCATCCTTATGACAACATTGACTGGTCAAGGATAGAATATGACTAAATTCAGACAAATTGGAGATGTTCTCTGGGGTTTGTTTATACTGAAAGTGGGATAACAGGCCTTTCTCTCCTTTCCCGTTGCTAAACTTGAACAGTTCAAAGCCTGTTCACTTAAAGGAACATCCCTACCTATGTGAAGAAAGCCAACAGAGAAGCATTAAGAAATATCAAGTCTCCTAACACACAAAAAAGAGATCAGTATTGGAGAAATTGCAGGTGGGGATAACACTCCCTTTAAACCAATTGATTACTGATTAATACTCTAGAATAATAAGAAAAATCTTTTCCTTTGAATTTTTAAATTTTAAAGACCTTTACATGAATACACTCTCACAAGTGTAAACATACCATACATATGACTTTAATAGTTTCACTTTTTTCTTTCTCCATTTGATTTCTTTTCATCTACTCTTTCCTGCTTCTTCTTACTCTCCGCACCGAGTTGCTTTCTCTGCAATCTCAGTATATTTTTTACCATGCTCATATAATCAAATATATGCACACATGCACATAATGTTCATAAACATATTTATGTATATCTTTTATTGATGATCTTTTTTTATAAGACTGAATATTCAACCTGCATATATTATTGTAAAATACCTCTTGAATTTCCTTCCAGTCCACTATTAGAACTCATTTAAACTGCTTTAAAATCTTTAATAATGTTGATTATTTCTGGATATTTCCACTGTTGATGATTTTTTTTTCCTGTCAGTTTTAATTTTTTGCTAGGAGAAACCATATTGTAGCAAAAACCTTGCATATGTTTGTTAGTACTTCTACTTCTGTGACATAAATACACAGAAGTTGCAATAAATAATGAATTAATTCAGAAAATTATTACCTTTAATTTATGATTATTTTTTATTCAAGAACATAAGCTATTTGAAACTTTTATTTCTGGATAAGCATTTAGTTGACATTTATAAACATAGATATTCTCCAAATTATAGTGTTCTAAGTAACCATCTGTGGTATTATATATGTGTATATTATTTTATGTTTACCTTGCAAAAGCTGCCTCTCATTTAACTTTTCTCATTCCAGTTAACGACAGCTCGGTTCTCTCAGTTGCTTAAATTGAAAGACTAGGGGTCTGGTTGACTGCTCTCTTTCTCTTATGCTTCATCTTCAGCCTGTGAGCGTATCTCATCGGCTGTGTTTCTAAAAGTGTTATAAATCTAAAAACTTTCTCTACTCCTCTCAGCTCCTTCCTTCAGGTAACCATCATCTGTAACCATCGAGGTTCAATAATCTCCGACTGTTTCTCCACTTCCAACTAGGTTCCATTTTCAGTCGGTCAATGGCAGGCAGAATGATTCTTTTAAAATATGTTATACCTCGGCACAACTGCTTAGAATCCTGCAACAGGTCCCCAAACTCCTTAGAGTGAAAGTCCTTACAGTAGTGTAATGGCGCATAGCCTTTGGCCTCGAAGACCTGCTTGACCTCACTTCTTCTACTTTCTCTCTTGCTCTCACCATCGCTACAGCCCTTCACTCTGAGTTCCCGGAACATGCAAGCCACCTAATGGTCTTTGTACTTCTGTTTTGAGGGGAGGGGCATTACTTTTTTGGGGTTAATGGGAAGTTACATATTCGAAATTTCATGGCTGTAGGCAATGGCCCTATCCCCTAATTAAAAATAATTTCCCTCAGATTTTCCTATTCTTTCCTGCTGGATTTTTAAAAATACGTCTTACATATTATTTTTCTCAGTAATGCATATCCTTTGGGGATTTATTTTCTGGTTCTCAAGCTAGAATGTAAGTTTTATAAAGACAGAGAATTTTTTCCCTATTTATTTACTTACATGTTTATGTTGCAGTGCTTAGCTAAGGTCCTTGCAATCAACAGGTTTTCAGTAGATATTTTTGAATGGATGATTAGTTGATTGAATAAATAAAAATGGCATTTCCTAAGCTATCTACAATTCATTTCACTGTTTTTAAGCTTTCAGTAGAGAAAGTTAAGAAGTCTAATGCCTGAGAGATTTTTTTTTCCAAGAAACTTTATGATGTTAGCTTGTAAGGTTTTTCTTTATGGTTCATTTAATTTCAACATAACATTGAATTTGGTAAGTTATTTCAACATTTTAGAAATAGATTTTTAGTCGTAGAATTACTTGTTTTTTCTTTTTTTTTTTTTTTTAACTTACTACTTTGCCTTCATCTATTCCATAAACTACTCAGAAACTTCCATTGCTCACATGCTAGGGAGTAACTCCAGTTCTGTTACTACTAGTGTTTACTAGTGCTGCATGTGTCTCTTTCTGCATTTATGTCTTTTTTGAACTCTCGGATCAATAGAAACCTGGCACAGCAGTATGAGGCTGGTTTTTATATTTCCCTCAGTTATCTCACCCATCACTGCTGGGCCAGCTAAATTCGGTACCAGTATGTTCAAGTGTCTTTCTTGGAAATCCTACGGTGATGAATCTCCATGGCAATTCTGATCCTGACTCCTACAGAGTCTCAAGTTCTCACATGTGCTCAGCAGCCCACAGTCTCAACAGTACTTGAGCTCAGGAAAGTCAAATAAATGAAGTTGAGGGTAGAAGAAAAAGGCTATATTTAGGTCCCTTATTCCCAGATGTTATCTCTCCATGAATGTTTTTGGACCGAGAAATTCACAATTAAGTACTTCTCTTCAGTATTAAATAAAGTTCGAAATGAATTCAAACTTGGTCTGACTGACATGTTTTGATGCCTCCTTTGTTTTCAAGGACTTTCCCTATCCAGGACTCACATTTTTTTCAGCCATGACTTGAACATGAATGTCACATTGCTTTTCTTTCTTATCAAATCATTAATGTATCCAAATAATGAAAACAATTTTGAGTTATTTTGCACGAGCTTGTCTAACACAATTATCCTGCCATCCATTTGTGTTCAAAATATGTGTGATAATAATAATAGATCTGGATGGCAATCTGATATACCATGCTATGTTTCTTACTATAGTTAATATTCATAATTATACCGCATGAGGCCTTTACCCCTAAATCTTTTTTTATTATTATTATTATTATTGAAGTATATGTTTTTACAATGTGTCAATTTCTGGTGTACAGCATTCGCCTTAAATCTCATTCTTTTCTTTCTATTGATGGCTTTATACAAAACATTTGTTATTCTGCATTATTCTGTAATTGTTATGGTGAGTGATTACTATGCCGAGAAAAATGGAGAAGGGGAGTGTGGAAAGTGGCCAATGACCAGTTAAGGGAGCCTGAAAGCAAAGCTTTAAGATCACTGCAGCCCCAGTCAATCACTTGCCTGAAACTTTCTGAGGGATGCAGAGTTAGAACCACTTAGCCAAGCTACTCCTTGATTCCAGATTCCTCAGAAATTTTGTGGGATAATGTGTTTCCTGTTATAAGCTGCTAAATTTTAGGAAAATCTGACATGTAGCCAAAGAAGGCTAATATACTGTGACATACACATTTGAAAATGTGCAAAATGATGATATTCATTGTATATCCATATATAAATATTCAGTAATTTTAAAAATTCATGCAAATTATAGATACTACATTGAGGGTAAAAGTCACTCCAGGGAAACATAGCAATTGATAATTTTTGAGAGGATCGAGGTAATGCTAAGAAATAGAAGACACGGTAGAAGCTAAAAAGGTCTTTTTCTTCTCACTTACTGTTTTTATTATATGATTAGGAAAGAATTTTTGAGATCTAGTGTTTTCTACCTCTTCCTTCAAAATATCATTGCACATTTTTTTCCTTTTCCATTATGTTTACATATCAAATGTCAACATATAATAAAATAATTATAAAAATGTCAGGAAGATAATCAGGGAAGTTACTTTTACTTGACACGCCCATATTTTGGAAACATAAAGACAATTTAGAATGTCTTTTAATCCAGAGCTGGTCTAGATTTTAACTGAAGATGTTGTGTCTGACTTTTGCCTGGAGAAGTGTGAAAATGGAAGATGGGCCTGAATTGCCTCTGATTACTGGAAAAGGGGAGAGGATTATAATGGGAGAGGACTACGAATCTTTCTTCATGTAGCTAGAATGTATGAATTTTCTCATCAACAAAATAGATTTTGGAAAAAAATCCAAAAGATCTTTAAAAGGCCCTACTTAGTAAGACTGACTGCCAGGGCACAGTCATTCTTTGTTTGCAGTGGGAAGGATTTCTCTGTAGAGCCTTCCATGAATCAGGAAATAGTACAGCATGGTCACATCCAGAGCGGGAGATGTGGAGAGTGTGAAACTTCTGAGAATTTTAAAATGTATCTCAATGAAGAATATGAAATTTTAAATGTGAAAGTCAGTCATTATTGAGATTCTTTGAAAGCTAAGGAAGAATTAAATATGGATAAGTAAAATCTTTTGTTTCTACATTCTTTAATTACCTCATAATCATTCATTGTCCTGGAAAATTTTAGAGGAGCCAAAGAACAATTATGAAGAAAGTTTGGGCAAGGAAACATAAGAATTCACCATTTTTGCCCCTGTCCATTTCGAGCTTTCGGACATGAGTGTTGGGATATGCCTGACCTATGAAAAGACTTTTAAAAATAAATTATTTAAGAGATTAAAGATTGTATTTTGAATGGCCATGTTTACATCTGAATATGACCAGAAAACTAGAGAAGTTTGAGGCTTATAAAAGTTGGTGGAACCATTTTAACATTTCAGGCCATGTTTACCTTTTGAATATGTGAGGGTTACTATCTATTGTTTACAACTGCACAGTGTTGCAGTTGTAAACAATAGCTATTGTTTCTTCACATCAACCAAGATTCCAAGAAAAAAAGAGAAAGTGCTAATTAAGATTCTGTTACACACTCATGCAGTGATACCTTTTACATTAAAATAAGTCTAGTTTGGTCTTCAGATCTCTCCCCAGCTACCAGAGTTCTAAGCTCTTCTTTATAGGAAAACCCCTGAAAATGGCTAATGCTTGGGATTTCGACTTCTTCCACCATTCTTTCTTTCTTGAATCTGCTCCAAACATGTTTTTATGGCCATCAATACTCATATTGCCAGTAATCTCTATGTGCAATAAATAATATTTAGTTCTTGTATTGCTTGTTCCTTCAGCAGAATTTGACACAGTAGCTCTTTTTTTTCTTATAAATAATTGTTGCATTTAGTAGTCAGGACACACAGTCTTTCTGTTTCTCTCCTATTTAACAGAATGCTCCTATTTAAATGCCTTTTGTTTAATCTCTAATTTTCCTAGCCCTCTAATATTATGGTGACCTTGGTTTACTCCTATGCCCTTCCTATTTGCACATTTTTTTTAATATCCTGCAGTCATATTAGTATAAATACTATCTACTTATAACTCTAACATTTCTATACCCAATGCTGGCTACTCAGTAGAGTCACTTGTATATCTAGAAGGCATATCAGAATTAACATATATATGGCAGGTAGATTCTGATTGCCCCCAAGTATCCGTATTTCCTGGTGTGCACAGCTTTGTTTAATACCCTCCCTTTGAATGTCATCAATAGATGTGATTTGCTTCTAACAAATAAAATATGGGAAAGGTGACTGGATGTCACTTTTGTGATTGTTACATAAAATTGTAACTTCTGTCTTGCTAGCAAATTAATCTCTATTGCATCTTTCCTTTGTTGCCTTTGATAAAGCACTTAACCATGTGGAGAAACTGAGGATGGCTACCTGCTGACAATCAGCATGGAGCTGAAGCATTCAGTTGATATCCCATAAAGAATTGAAGCCTGTCAACAGGAATGTGAGCTTAGAAGCAAATCGTTCTCCATTCTAACCACTGGTCCCCAAGCTTGCTTCTTCTAATGCTCTACCTCTTGTTAATTGGCATCTCAGTCAGCTTAAATGCTCTATAAAATTTTTGAAGTAATTCTTGAATCCTCTTTTTGTTTCACATTCTGCGAAATTCTAGCAACTCCTGTCAGGTTGAGGAAATAAATGTTTCTCACTACGACCATGGATATGCCTGTCCAAGGTACCAGCATCTCTCCTCACTGCAGATCACTGCAATGGCTTTGTAAGAATACAAAGAGTTGTTCACTATATTGTTCTTCTCTCTGGTTCTATGCGTACTCCCCTGATGTCGATTCTCCACAATGTCCCGTAAGTCACTCTTTTATAGCACAAGTCAGATTATATATTAACACCTCAGTAACAGTGCTTAAATCAAAACTAAAGTTTCAGCTATGGCCCATGAGGTTTTGATGTTCTGATCCTTCATTGCTTCTCCAGCTTAATTCGTTTGCTCATTTACTCTGCTCAAACTGGAATGTCATTTCTGCTGCTTCTGGAACATGTCTCAATGGTCCTACTAAATCTTGGTGTCAGCTTTTCCTTCTGATGAGGAAACTCTTTCCCTAGACCTTTGTGAGATTTGCTGTTTTCATTTTAGGACTTTGCAAAACAATCATGTGGCAGAGGGGTTATCACTGACTAGTTGTCTAAAATAGCTTGCCATCAATACTCATTTTCTTAGAGCTTTTATCACTACCTAATCATTTATTAGCCATTATTTACTTATTTCTTTTATCTTCCACATCATTAGAGAAAAAGGTCAGTAGCTCCTTTGTTTCATTCACTGCTAATTTCTAAGGATCTGGGCATATACCAGCCATAATAGGTGCTCGATAGATACTATTTAGTGGATAAATGAACTAATCACTTACATCTAATTTGTATCCAACATAGCACTGTTGTTGACTGAGATTCAGGTGTACCTCAGCTGAACAAAGTGTTTACACAGCCACTATTCTAATATTCACTTTTGAATATTTTAGTTTTTAATTTTAGCTTTAATTTTTTCTTTCCTGTTTGATTTATTAAGTTAAATAGTCTTTAATAATCCCTATGTACTGTATCTCCCAATAATAATGTCAAAACATTATTGCTCCTGTGAGTTATCTTGCAAGTAGCATTACTCATTTTCTTTTAAATTATAGTCTGTCCTTTGCCCTCTTTCTTTTTTAGTTTCAATTTATTGGTACGCTTTTCTAGTTATTTACTATCAGTGATGACTTCTAGCTGAGCTCTAGTAACTGATGCTTATTCTGTAATTTAGAGCTCTTTGGGACTCAGACTACACATTAATTCAGAATAGGAACGTCCAGCATTGATGTGAGCCGAAAAAGTCCCTGCAGGTTGATGCCCCACATAGAAAAAGGAGTAAAAATCTATAGCCATAGCATGAATAAAAATTTAGATTTTTAATAAAAAACTATGTCTTATATAATAGAGAATTCTTCCTATAATGTAAAACAACATGTAGTATTGACTTACAGGTGCTGTATTTTCATTAAAACACATCCTTAAATAGCAATAAATAGTTTTGAATGTAATTCATGTAACTTTTTAGCATTTTTACATTTTACAATTATTTCTTATATATATAATTTAATTTGAAATAAATCTGTACCCCCAGACAACAGTGTTTGACATAATATCAGCTCAAGAAAATACTGTGTAATCTTTGTTCCATGAGGACACTGATCATATGTGTGTTGCTCACTGCTGAGTGACTAGAAACTCAGTGTCAGGCACATAGAAGAAATTCAATGTACTCTTGCTTTGTAAAGGTCAAATAAATTACCAAATTATATCTCAGATGATACAGAAATTTCTTGACCTGCACATGTGTTACCCATTTGCTGAAGGTTAGAGGCTGTATATTTCACAGTTAGGCATGCACATCAGTTATACGTTAATTTCAGCAATGAAAGAGTTTACATTGCCTTTGCATTGCAGTACATATGGGTCTGATTTCCAGCTGCCAACAGCTACATCTATTTGCATGAGGATAGTCTTTGATTACCAGAACTTTCTTCACCTACTTTTGCATGTGGTCAGGTATGCCAAAGAATTCACCCCTGTGGTAGGACTTTACAACCAATGATTAATGGCAGTTAATGTGTATATAACTGAAGGCTACAGACTTTGTGTGAGATTTTCTTTAGCATGATTTCTTTATTTATTCCCAAAGCCTTCCAGTAGCCTTAAGCTTAGTTATCCCCAGAAGTAACTTGCTTAATAATGTATCTTTTATTGACTGCCTAATTCTGTTCTAATTCTCCATACCTGAAATGGTGTTTCCTGGGATCATCACCCAAATAGATCACATACAATCAAGTCATTGTCTCAAGTTGGCTTCTGGAAGGTCCCTGGTGAAGAAAGAAAATGTGTGTGTGTGTATATATATATATATATATATATATATATATATATATATATATATATATCCATACAAGTACAAAACAGATATAAAACTTCTGCTCTAAATATATCTATACAATATATAAGGGTACATTAGTGGGCATGTGGAAGCTGAATAGCCAAACGGGCAAACTTTGTCAATTATCAATTAATTGCCTGCACACTCCAAATTCACCCCTACATACTCTTCTTTGCAGCATTGGAGCTCTCCCTGATAAACATTCTGTTCACAACTGGAGAAGTGTTAGACCTTGTCAGTAGAGAAGGTTAGAAGGATCATGGGGAGGAGTCTTCCTTTTCTTGTCTTTGAGGATTTTTCACTCTTGTTTAGGATGTGGTAAGTTTTATTGCTAGGGAGAGGATTCCCTGTCCATTGTCTGCAGGTGACCCAGTGGTGGACACCCTCCAGTAAATTTTTCCAGTATTTAATAGGGAAGCTTATCAGTGAATTTTGACCAACCCACTATGGGTGGATTCTCAGCAAGTTTGCTGACACCCCAGTGAACAGCTTCACATTGAGTTTCATTGCTGCCCCAGTGGGAGATTTCCTTCTGCTAGCCCCAGCCTGCAACATCTCAGCAAATTGCTCTCCATTCATTGGGCCATAGCTTCACTCTGAATGAGATTTAAGCCTCGTCTTAGGAGTTGAGAGGTTGGAAATCTCCTCTAAGTGGCTGCCCATTACATAAACTCTTCTTGTATTCTTCAACTTTCTCTTCACCCATACTATTAGTTTATCTCAGGTTACTAATTAATAATTGAATGTTAAAATTTTCCCTACTCAATAACTAGTGTGAGTTCTGTCCCTTTACTAATATACCTAGTAAATATAGATTGTTTGAATGTCAGTCATGTAATTTTAAATGTTATTTTGTGAAGAAGGTAGAGAAGAAATACTTTTTCTTAAATTTCAGAAATGCTTTTAATCTTAAAAGAGTTTTAAAATGACCAGTGATTCATGAGAAAAAAATGTAGAAAATCAGGGAAGAATAAGAACAGATTGGAACAGGGCTGGGATCTCCATCTGGAGCTAAGAGATGACAAAAATAAGCTTCCTAATTTTGCAGATGCTTGAGATTGAAATGGTAAAAGATAGATGCTAGGAGGACTTCAGTGAACACTCATTAACAGTGATTCTGACAATTTGATCTAGAGTTCTCTTCTAATATGATGCATCTCTAGTCCAAACACTACAGATTGATGTGTTGTCAAGAACAACATATGCATAATATGATATTGCTCTAATTGTTCCTTTTTTTCTGAATTACATGTATCATATTTTTGAAATTGAAGAGTACATAAAAGCAATGTTATATATTACCTACTCAAATGATAATAATGTATCATACATTCATGACACAAGAAGATTACTTCAACTAAAAGCAATTCAGTACTTTTACAATTGGCAAAATACTTTCTTGTGTATTGAGGAAGTTTATGCATGACAAATCCCTCCCTTATCACCTTTGCTGTAATTGCAATAACTCTAAGTGACCCTATTTATAAGAATTCTTTAGTGAAACATAACAAATTTAATTTCATAATACATATTTTTTTTTCTGGAAGAGTTCACAATATTGTCTGGATGAAGTACCTACTGTTGCCTAGAGGTGTTACAATGTGAAAGAGAAGTTGGAGATGTCATTATGATACATAATTTTGAGAATGAGATCTATAATACTGTGAACTAATTTGTGACTGAACAGTTTGACAGTGATTGTTATTTAGCTTTATATTATCATATAAATCATGGCAAATATATTATGGAGGTAGTTTTTGTTTTATGATTGTCTTCAAAACTGTTAAATCTGAAGTCATTTTCAAGGATGTTGGAAAGGAGAAAATAAAATTTTTCCTACAATTATGATCTCAAGTGAAAGATGAATATGCATGTAGATACTATATATGTTACAGTTATTGGGAATCACCTGTAATGATATATATTTATATATGATTATTAAATGTGCATGGTTATTACATTGTGTTATATGTAAACATGTATTATACGTAATATGTTTATATATATATATAAACTTTATTATCTTTTGGAAATAATCATACTGCTACTACACAATTATACTCTTGATTAATTCTCATGACTCTTAACCAATTCCTAACAGCTCTGCCTTATTCTTGAATATCCAACTATTGTTAGCGTTATTATTTATGGCACTGCCCATATAATAAGGAAGAAAAGAAATAAAACTAGGCAAGAGACACTTGCTCAAGAAATACTTAAGACATGTTCACTATTGATGACTTTAATAGGGTTTATTTTAAATAATAAATATTGTGTATTGTTCCAAGAATGTTGACTGGGGACACACATTTACTTTTCCCAAATCCCTGTGAATAACAGTAAAATCTGTACAAAATCTGTAACAGTATAGTGAATGAGTGTATGTTTGTGTATTGCAAAGGTAATGGCAAGGGAACTACTAACATTTGTGTATTTTGGTTAATTTCTTAAAGAATAAAGCACATTGGTTCACACACTGCAAAGATTAGGAAGCCACAGCCTGGGATACACTGGTGGAGGCTGCAGCCAAGTTAATTGTCTGTTTTTATGATCAGAAGAGGTTGATATGGGAAGTTAGTTCTACATGGAAGAAATCAAAGTAGCAGCTAATTCACAGGCTGTCTAGTGAGGAAAATAGTTTTGCCCTGTATTTGTAACTCAGTCTTACATTAGCACAGATAATTTTTGTACTCAGACCAAGAAAACAAAACAAAAAAAAAAAAAAACAAACAAACAAACAAAAAAAACAAAAAAATCTAAATAATTGAGAGAGCTACCTGGGAAGATACAGAGTTCTTTATGTAGGTGATCACGTACTGCTTGAAACCTCTTTCACTTTGCCTCAGGAACAAAAGAAAAGGGGTCTACTGTGGGCTCCTCCTCCACCTAAGCATGTTGAAGTGAATCCAGATCCTTGCTTCACTCGCAGGCACGGAAGTCTGTCAGACATGCCCTCCAGAGGCATATCTGTTCAGAGGTGGACAACAAAAGAAGAAACCAGAGCATCAATCTATATTAATCAGCCTTCTTTTTTATTCATATGTATCAGGGGTTGGCAGCCTGTAACCCACAAGCCGAATCCAGCCCACCACCGACTTTTATGTAGCTTTTGAGCTAAGAATGGTTTTCACAATTTGAAATAGTTTTTAAAAATATCTAAACACAAATACTACTTTGTAATGTGTAAAAATAACATGAAGTTCAAATTTTGACATCCATAACATTTTTTTTGGAACACAGACATACTCATTTGTTCGCATATATGGATACTTTCATGATACACTGGCAGAGGTGAGTAGTGGAGACAGAGTACAATCCACAGTTAGAAATAGCTTGTCAATTCCTGATTTTATATATATACACATATATATTACATATATATATATACATAAGTATATACAAAATCTGTATGACCAAAAAATTAAAAAAAATCAAACCCAATAAATCAAACATAATTAAAGAAGCAAGATAATCTTTTAACAGAAACAATAAATCAGAACACAATAAAAGTTTGTAAAAATGTAATACAATTTATGAAATTATAAAATAATAAAAGAATTACTGACAAATACTGTCAAGAAAATCATTTTGAATATAAAATAAAAAAATAGATAATAGAATAAAATTTTAAAATGTAAAGAGGTCAGTCCAGTGGCTTATCACCTACATAATGAAAGGTTTCAAATGAGTAGAGAAATAGAGGAGAAAAATACCAAATAAACACAGAAGAAAATGTCATATTTATATATATAATCACGCTAAAATTGTCCATTTAGTTTTGTACAAGGCAGATGTGAAATGGAAAATGAACAAGAAGAGATATCCAAAATAAACTGCATAACTCCACTCATAAAGAAACAACCTCAAAGGTTTCTATGATACATAATATATAATAGCTTGAAAAATAGTAACCATTGACAGCAGGCGCATGAGTAATACTGAATGCCAAAATAAAATATAGCAAAGCCTTTAAAGATTTTATGGCAAATAATTTGTGCTTAGATTTATCCCTAAAATAACACAAACATTTTTAAATTAATGAACAACATAAAAAGATTTTGAAATAATCAAGAACTCAAAGTTTATATGTTATTCATTATTTGCATAAAAAGAAACAACTTCATAAAGATTTTTTAAAAGAAAAAGAGTGAAAATAGATTCTTCAGCCAAAATTCAATAAAAGTAATATAAGGTTGATACCTATGCAACAATGAATCTATATAATAACAGGCATCCACCAGGCTTTCAAAGTGTTTCCACAAAGAAAAAAAATTTTTAATAGTATGATTAGAAGGGCTAAAGTTATATTGTTTGGAAAAGTAAACATAATTTTCTCTATTAGGGAAAAACAGAAGTGTTGAAAATCTTAAAACACAAATGTGCCAAACAAAATGTGTTCTGTAAGAGAACATTTCAAATACAAAAGCAACTTAAAACAAAATGTTAAAGGAACTGATATGATTTATGAAAAGAAAATGTATTTGAAATTGCTTTCTAGAACAATTTTCTTAGAGGAACTGGAGTCTAAAACAACATGTGATTGTTCTTCCTTTATCTGGATCTAACTTGCAAGTGATAAATAAATTTTTTAAAATAAGTTTAATGGAACTATCAGAAAAAAAAAAAAAACACACTGTGTGAAATAATCATGTTATAAGACAAAATCATGTGCCCTGTATTCAGAAGGCCTAATGGTCTTAAAATGTAAAGTTATAGTTGATCGGCTTAACAACCTAAATCTACTGGCCTTGAGTTTATGACTGCTGTTTCGTACTGCTGATGATAGTAGTAACATAAGAGTAATGTAAAAGTATTATTAAGAGCTTTCAGGTTTTTCAGTCTACCTATCGAAAAGCACAGAAGAGTAATGTATTTAATGGAAAGATTCTAAAAACCGTAAACTTTGACAATGTGAAAGTATCCATATTGGTAGCATAAAGATGAAAGAGCAACTAATGGAAATTGATGTAATAGAAGGATTTTCATTTTCTTATCTCATATGTCATAGATAAGTGATTGATTTTTGAATTGGTCAGAAAAATATTATTTCAAGCTTACTATTTTTAAGATTTAATGCTCATAATAGAAGAGGAAGCTGAGGTGAGCAGCTTAAAGTGGGTTTCTGAATACATATTCGGATCTCCTCTCTACTATAAAAAAAGAAATTTTCGATTAAAGTAGTGATTGATTAAAGGACACTGTACTAGGTACCTGGATAAATCTTTTAAGAGAAAACAACCAAAACTGGAAAAAATATTTTAGAATAGATTAAAAATACCAATGAATTCACCGAAATTTAAGGAATCTTCAGGCTAATTTTAACAGAAATCAGGAACTGAGAAAAGTAAACAGCAATTAGGAGGGTTTTGGTCATAAGAGCATTGCAGATTCATTAAAAACATAAACAAAAAACAGGGCTTCAGCTGTTAACAGTTTTTGGATTTTGCACTTCAGAAAATAAAATCCTGGGTCCAGCTATGTATGAGTTTAATGAGAGAATTTATCCTGTAAAACTATTGATGGATTAAGAGTAAACAGAAGATAACTCCCCAGTGCCCTTGAGAATGTACCGGAAATTACCTTAAATTTGATTTTTAAAAAATAGAGGGAAATAAAGAAACCTCATTCCTGAACAATTTAAGCATAAAGTAGTCTTCACTTAGCTATGCAATAGTCTAAAATTATCAAACAAAAAATGAAGTTATATTTATTCTTGACAGGGGCATTAGTTAATCACTGTATATAATTATCAATTCTTTATGGATACCCTTCCATTGTGTCAGATTCAAACTAATATCACAGATAAATTTCCAATGAAAATTTACAGCACACAGTAAAAACTAATTAAGCACTCAAGGAAAGAAGCTCCCATAAATAAAAACCAGCCGAATGAGTCCTGCAGAAAATTTGGTACTGAGATTTGAAGATACGAAATTTAAAATAACTATGATTATTGTTTTCAAAGATAAAAATTATGTGTTTTAAAATACATGAGGAGAAATACACACTACATTGAATGACTAGTAAAGCATAGATAATGAACTACTGGAACTCTTAGAAATAAAATATTGAATAATTGAAATGGGAAATCAATACTAAGGCTTTCTGGCAGCATAACTGTTGCTGATGTATAACAAACTGAATATATAACAGTATAACAAACTGAGTATATAGCAGTATAACTGAAAAATGTATTTGAAGAAATATTTGCACAATATAACACAGATTTTCAAAGAGATGGGAAATGCAAAACAGAGGCTAAATGTATGGAGGGATAATTTGTAATATATGTAATATATGTCTCATTGGAATTCCCTAGAGAAAGGAAGTAAAAAGTGGACACAATCTGTATTAGAAAACTAATATTGAAAGTATATCTAGAAATGATGAAAGAAACCAATCAAAATATCCAAGGAACCACCCAAAATTAAGATCAAGAAAAATTCACAGGTAAAAGTTTTTTCTAATACCTATGTTTATTAACATTAGTTTTGTTTTATTATTTGTATTTTATATCTATTTAGATGTTATATTTAATATCTATGTTCATATTAACTTATTGGTATTTAGTATGTTTCTTTTATCTAAATTTTTAATTTTATAATGTAATTATAAGTTATATATGTATATTTGTTATTAAGATTTACATGTTTTAATAACCAACTTCAAAGGTTTTTGGAACAGCCTTCCTACCCCCTGACTGGTTGCCACCCTGACGATGCTACTTGTTTCTGTATTTGAATTTACTTTACTTCTGATTGTTAAGCCTTATTTCCTGACCCCCATAAAGTCTATCATCACCCTTGTTCTAATAAACTACAGTTAGATGACAGCGTCTTCTTTCCAGTCTCAGCCTACAAATAACAGCAGCCTCTGAGCTACTCAGCAATGCTTATCCCCCTCTCGCCAGTGTGTTGCTTTTCACTTAGTAAAATGAGTGTCCTGCAGGTCTTTCTCCTGAATACGTTGTGTTTTCAGACCAGATACAGCATTTTTCAATGTAGCATGCCTACTTCCCTAAGCCTGCTGGTTTCTCCCTTTCCCATCAGCCATGGCAGTCACAAATGCCTGGTCAAGAATTTCTGGTTTTCTTAGCAGGGGCCATTCTTTTCCATGCTTCCAAGAGCCAAATATTAACAGCATATTAGTCCCGGCCAGGTTTTGCTTCAGGCGTGTGGGGCAGTGGTCTCATTTTGAAAAGTTCTACCTTCCAGCGTGATACTGTTTCATTTGATCTACTTGGAGCCTCAGGATCCTGACACTCTCCTGACCTTCTGTTGGCTAAATCCTACAGAATCATCAAAATATAGTTCCTCTCCTCCCCTAGCCAAGCCAGCATACCCTGGCCATATTATTATTGTGGCTTGGCCTTGGTTATTGATCTGGCAGCCAGGGAACAGGGAGGTTAGGAATGATCGTGCAGAGGGCACACTGGCATTCAGGGAAGAAGTTTTATCAAATCAGGGACACAGGAGCCATTTCTGCATGTCCAGAGAGCATAGGAAAATATTGGGTTCCATCCCAAGTCTCAGAGTCCCAGTCTTTCCCAGCCAGGGCCATAACTTACTAAAAATTTAACCTTCACTTACACTCTCCTACCCATGTAATTAATTCCTTCATCTTAAACTGAATTTATTTGCATTGCCCTCTAGCAAATTGAGATGAAAATTTCATTAAATGTATCAGAAGAAACCTTCTGACTCTCCTATTGGCTTTAATCTGGTAAATTAATCATCTTCAGTGATATATTGTCTTTTCCAGTTCATCCACTGTACGCAGCAACACTCAGCAATGGCTGTCAAATTCCACGGTCTTTATAAATAGTACTTCTCTGAACCTTTCATATGCCTTGGATGTTTTACCTGTTGTGGCTTTAAATTGTGTCAACTTGCTTGGTTAGGGCTGAACTGTTTCCCAGAACTCCCTTTCCTGTCTGTTTCTAGTTAGAATTGGCCTTACGAGACATTTCTTGTGAGATTTGAAGGGCAGAGATGAATTAGAAACCCTCTTTGTTGCTATTGTTTTGTTTTCTTTCAGAGGTTCGGTGAAGATGTTTTTGTAACTCACACATGTCACTTACCTGTGGCTTGCCTTACTGACATGGGACAGCATTCACAACTGTAGATGCTACACCTTACCCTGAATCCTGTTTTTAGCTCCTCTGACTCCTGGGCCAGATGTGTGTTAAGTTCTGTGACAAAGATGCCAGCTTCCACTAGAGCAAACTCCCAGTCACCGAGAGGAGAGATAGAGGTAGAGGTAACCGGCGTGAGATGTGTTAGAGTGTTTTCCTGAGTTTCAGCTTTTGCCTGTCTTCTTCCTAAGTGCCCACCCCATGGACACCAAGCTCCAAGTCAGATATAAACACAACAGCCCACAAAGACAACTGTGTGAGATCAAATCCCTGTGGCACATTCCTTCCATACACCTTCTAGTTTTCTTCCTGGCTGAAATCCTGACTGATAAAGTGCTCACCAGTGCATTGTTAGTTTACAACCATAAAACTTTGAACAGTGTCATTACTACAAAATGCCATAGACTAGTGGTGATGAAGTCCTACTTTGCATCCCACTAGCAGGAGAGAGAGAGTCCCTAAACCCCCTTGTAGATCCCATTATACAAGTCATGGTGCTCGCTGTCTCAAGTCAGTCTTCACTCGGAAACAGACCCTGAGACAGACAGTTGCCTTGCAGGAATTTTATTGAAGAGTGCTTTCAAGAATGTCACTGCAAGGGAGTGAGGGAATCAGGATTGGGCAGAATAAGAAGATTATCTGGACTTAGAACAGAGGTCTCAGCTCATACCACAAGCTATCTGGAGCTGGGATCTCTCCAGTGTCAAGAATGGTGAAAAATCTAAGATTTTACTCTGGTTGACAGCTAACAAGTTACCCTCCTACAGTTTTAAGGATGGTGACAGAAGACGCAAGACTCCTGGACCAGAGAAAAAAGACTTTGATACTCAGGGTAAACAGCATGATCATCAGCATACTTGTCACCAGATCCCACGGGGGCAGCAGGATGGGTGAAGATACATGGCTGTACACACGGTGGGTTGTAGTTCAGAAGAGAAACCCTAAGTACAGAAGAGAAACTTACTTCTTTAAGGAAGTCGAATCTTTTATAATGGCAATATACATGCCTGTAATTGCTACTGAAGGAGATACTATCTCTGTCTCCCAAGACATTAAGCAAACCTTTCTTTCTTTTCAGAGAAATGCCCTACTTTACTGTCCAGGTGAGTTTACTCTGTGTATGTATTTAGACAGTCAGCGCTCTGCTTGAAAGATGTGCAGAAATGAGAGAGAGAGCTTTGGAAAATTGCCTTACAACACAGAATTCTCATGGATGTAGCTATGAGGGGCTGGACTTTGAACCAGCTGATCACTGGATAGAAACTGAGGCAACGCCGGAAAGAGATCTAGCTGTGAGTCATTGGCAGTCAACAGTTCTGGCACCTAGGGGAGCAGTGGTTCAGTCTGGCAGCTGGGGGTTCTATCACAGCATGAACTCCACCGTGAGAACCTGTCACTCTACAAACCATTGTCCTCATCCCTTATCCTGCTAGTTCTCTAACCAAGGTCAACACAGATATCTTTTCTTCTAATTTAACCTCTTAATTTTAAGCCCCTTATTTTCATTGTATCCCACTCACATCATCATTGAATCCACATCATTTCATTTGTAGATATTTTCTTAGTCTTTCCTGCTCTATCTTTCTATTATGACAATATGTAAGTTGCTAGAATAAGCATCCTCTTCCTTTCTGCATCGTATAAACAGATGGCTGTTTCAACACTGAAATATGAGAAAAATTAATTCAGAGATAATCATGCATATACTTTTATTTCCAGCATAAGATAACTTTATCTATGCCTAAAAAGTTATTTGACTTTGAAAATAATGTTATTGTATACTTATTTTTGTCTGTCAGGTAACTTAACTAGACAACAGAATTTTATTCTGTTATAGGATTTTCTCACATGCAGTTAGGAGCCATAAATCCATGAGGAACCAAAATAAACATTTCTTTAAAACTTGGGAAATTTTGATTGCTCATGGCTTCCATCAGTATCACAGGAACAGAGTTTTCACATTTATAATTATCTGTGGCCAAACCTGGCTGAACAGTTGAATCAACATGGAGATTTTGAAGAAAATACATGCTTCTATCAATTATCAATTGAATTCCACATATCAAAAAAGAATCTCTCCACTCAGGTCTAAGAATGGGTTTTGGAAAAGTAACTCAGATTTTTCTGATTATCAGCCAAGCTTTGGATGACATCAACCAATCAGACTATTCTGTTATGTAATCTATTAAAACAATAGGACAATATTAAGCACCTGTGTCACCAAGCGTCTCATAATTTTCAAATCAAAAAGTGTCTGCAGAGATTTTCCCTTTGTTTTTAGTTAGAAAATGGTGCTAACAATGATAAAACTTCTTGCTCTAGGGCCCAATGGATGACACATCCTAACCATTCTCAATGGTGTTGAACAAGTAGAAGAAAAAAAAAAGCCTTAATTTCTGCTAAACTGACAAATGTGAATAACTATGAAATGGCACTATTTAAAATATTGATAGCTTTCTTTTTATTCATCAGAGAATTGTTGAACATATATGTGATGTTCAAAATGATTGCATATATATTTTCCTTGAGTATATTTCTTATGATTTTGTGCTACAGCACAGTATTTACATTAATATTACTTGAAATATAACTAAATGCAAGAGGTAGTAACCTAAGGTATGTTTGTTGCACATCTACTGCTTTTTAGTTACTAGCATTTCAACCTGAAATATGACAAAATTGGAAAGAGTCCCCTTATCAGTGAAGGTTTTTTTTTTTTTTTATGTTCAGGAACTACTTTGCCTTAGTGCTTGTTGCATCTTGTATTTAATTCACCCTTAGTTGCTCCAGGTGGTACCCACTGTCTCAGGTCAGGTGTCCTCAAAAGCAAACTCTGAGACGGACACTTGCTTGAAGGAATTTTATTGAAGAATATTTTCAGGAACATCACTAGAAAGGAATGATGGAATCAGCGATTTGTTTTATTTTGTTTTGTTTCTCTCTAAAATAGATTAGTAAAATAAATAAATTCAACCTGGCATTGTACAAGTAGAATAATTATAATCCTATCCAACATTAGAAGGTCAGAATTAATTTTTTCTGTCCTTGGCTTTTTTCTCATGGATATAATTATATATTTTAATTTACTATTGTTATATTTAAAAACTTGCTCTCTTGAAGATAATTTTATTTTAAAAATTAGACTGAAAACTAAAATGAATACACATATAAATGAATTAATATCATAATTGTATGAATTCATTATACATTTTGCATAAAATAGACCTTTTAATTATTTGAGATATAAGCTATTAATTTTAGTCCATTTCCCTAGAGGGAATATTTTCTTGTTTAAGCACATTCAAATACGTGTCTTTTCTGCCAGAATATATACATTTTGTACTGTAGGCTTTATTAAAGACTGTAAAAATTTTTGAAATCAGACTATTTGTTTTAAAAATATTTTATATAATAAAATATAAAATAATTTTATAAAAATAAGAAAAAGTTGAACAAAAAAGACATTGTAGAAATATATTGTTATCTAAGATCATACAACCTCAGCCAAAATCAGTTATAAGTTTACTGTATCTCCGCATTGGATATTGATAAATTATAAGAATTAAAGAATAAGGAATTTGTGTTACCATTTTTCTGTATTAATGACCATGTAGGTTCAGATACAGGAGTAATATATGCTATAATCATAGAATCTTAATTCAGTATTTGATGTCATTGGCATTTGAACCTTTTTGAACTGACTAAATACAGCTTATTCATAAGACAGCTTCTCTATAAGGAACCTAACTGCTTGGGTCAGAACTGAGGTACTGTTCAGGCTGAGTGGTGTTAGGCAACACTGCCCCCTAGAGGTTTTCTGATATTCCCAGTAGACAAGGTTCTTACATGTCACGAAAGGCTGAAGAAATTTCTCAACTGCTAAGCAATGTTAAGGAACATAGTAAATTAATGTGCAGCCAATTCAGTTTAAGTGATGTTTATGAGAACTGGGAAGCCGATATAAAAAGAAATGGAAATCTATCAACAACTGTAGTGACAACTCTGTGGTTCCTAAGAACAGCTCTGGAGAAATTTGGGCTAGGTTTCAGTGTTAAAGAAAGCATTAATTTCTGCACAGTCTGAAATTGACCTTCGAAATTACCCCTACCCCTCATTCCCTGTAAAGCCTCTTCACTCTGTAAATAATAAGGCTGTTCCATGAAGGAAAGATATGCATAGTATCATAGTTTGCAACTCTGACACTGCAACTCTTTCTGAGGGGGCAAAAAGTGGAAGCTGATTTGATCAGTAAACAAGAGCGAAGAGTATTGGAGATCTGTGATGGAAGAGAAGTTGATTACTATTCAGGAAGGGGCTTGTAGGCAAGAAACCAAAGGTGCATAGTGGAGAAGGCTTGCAGAATTGCAGCAATGACTTTTTTTCCCCTCTAAGACCACTTCCACCCAAAATACAAAAGAGAAATAATTTTAATGTGTTTCATACATAGATAATGATTTTCTATGAATCCTAACTGTTTGATTAGACTAGTCCAAGAGAGTTTTGTTACATAAGATAGAAGAAACGCTGAAATTCAGGACAATACGTGAAGTAATGGGAAAAATCTATACCTATTTATCAACGGAGGGAAGAAAAGAAGTTATCTACCCCTTCAAAAGTGCTACCAGAATTATTTATTTTATCATTCAATAGAACCATATTGAGTCATAGGAAATGTCTAGGTTCTTATTCGTTATTTTAACATATACCTCCTAAGTGTCCCTACGTGTGAGCCTCAAAAGGCAAGGAGACAGATTATTTGCCTTTATGTCACAGAAGAGAAAATAAGCAAGATCATTAAATACATTTAATTTGCCAAATATTGTTAGTGTGTGAAGTAAATGAACATGGTACTGTGCTGTTGTGTCAGCTTTAGGAAGTTATAGTCTATCCTTATATCATTGAAGTCACCGGTGGTGGGGAAAGGTGCCGTGTATAACTGGTAGCAAGACCTGGTTGAAAAATCACAACTAAGCCCCAGAAGTTACAAGGCAAGGGCATGCCATCAGCAACAGATAAATATAAGCCTTTTGAAAAACAACTCCCAGCATACTCCTGGGCACTGATCATTACATAGCAAGTGAGCATGTGGCTGGAACCATCCGGAGCTGAATCCTGCCAGATCTGCCACTTCATCAGACTGGGCTAGTACAGAAGATAATCCGTTTAAGGTGGAAGTGGCATTTCAGAATCTGCATGAAAAGGACCAGAGGACCTCGTCACCCTGCCTGAGCATGGTAGAGACCCCCATTGTACCCACCACCGTCTCACTGGCGGCCCTCACTCGACTCATGACTCTTTCAGTCTGGGGCTCCTATACAACTAGCTGAAAGAGCAGGGGAAAATCTTGGACTGATGGGGTCATCTCAGCAGGTGGGTGTAAGGCAAAAATAAATGGGGCGGCTTTGAAAGACAGTGGTGAGTGATAAGCGCGCCCCTGGATGAAGTGTCAGCCAGGGTACTTGTTTTTTTTTTTAACACTGTCATTGAATTTCCGGCCCATGAATTAAGTCTCTGTGCATACAAATATTTTTTTAGCAATTTTTACATTAAACTAGTAATGTCTTTATATTATGGTATCTCTGATTAATCAACTTGCAAACCAACTGCCTTTCAAATATGAAAGAAAAAGCAAAGGAAAATATGTATTAAGTAAAGATGAAGTATTTTAGTATATCGTTTTCTCCCTCAAATGTACATATTTTACACAAGTCAGTTTTTTTATAATTATTATAAAATTTCCAGTTGTACTGTGTTTGTGGTGTGTGTGTGAATAGGCGAGTGATAATATTTGGATTATATATAAATATTGTATTTAATTTATTTCCATTTTAATTTGTAATTTTTTAAATGTTTTCTTTTATGCATTTATAAATATATCTTATCTTGGTGACTGATTATTCAATCTTTAATTATTCTTCCATGTGCTAAAAAATAGAATTAGTATATGCAAAAAATACATAACCATTGCTAGATCTAAAAATTAAACTCACTGATGATGCTGAATAGAAAAGTTTAGCTAAAGTTTTACTTTTTTTATTATTTCATAAATTCTACTCTGTGCAAAATAAGATGACTGTTTAAAGGGTGCATAAGAACAGGAAAAGATTAAAACTTAAATACAACACATTTCACTATTTTGATATTTTGAGTAATTTGTCATTTTTTTATTATGTTAGTGCTCTAAAGATATGAGAATCAATATTAATTCAGAAACTGGAGTCTGATATTACTTAAATATATTGATCATGTTGATATAAATAGAGTAGAAATGATTAACATATTTGTATTTGAAATATTATACATTATATATGTATAACACTAATACATACTATAAATTCTATTATATATTACATATTATATATATTACATATCACACACATATATATGTTCCTAATCAAATAGCCATTCTCCAGAGAATATTACAATGTTTCAAGGACTCTTTTTGAAAATACTAAATATTAATTTATATTTATAAAAGTATAATTTATCCATGGTAGTATACATAATTATTTAGTGCAAAAATCCTTTATCATTTTATAATATGACAAATCTTAAATATTATTTTACAGTAAAGGTTTGATATTTATGTCAGCTGCTAATGTTACGAAAAGTATTGCTTTTCACAATTATTCTTAAGGATTTTTATTGACTATCTAGTATTATGTATAACAAATGAAGAACGCAAGATAATGCCATGGAAAAGAAACAGGATTTGGGATTGATATTGAGAACCTATATACAACAGAAAACAGTAACTCCTATGCAAGAATGCTTCAGTAATACTTTATAATCTGAACAGGCTAACATTCTAATTCATGTATCAAAAATATCATTTCTGACTTCTTTCTTTCAGTTCAGGTTTCACCATTCCCTGTTATGTCCCATGCACCTTGTTTTTCAAAGATACTAAACTAATCGTTTATGAGCTATTACTTTGCAGTTATTGTCCTGATAAAGCTACTGAACTGCATAGTCATCTTTGATTTACCTAAATTTTAGATAAATATGTACAGCAATAAAAATTCTTATTGTCTAGGACATTTATTTTGAGACATTCTGGCTGCTCTCATATGAATGTGCGCCTAATTGTAATGGTGAGATCAGGGGTTACATTGATTAAAACAGAGGAGAAACCCTATGATGTCTGAATGATTCATAACACCTGCCTTCACAGATCAGAATTTCCATTTACCTCATGCAAACCTCTTAAAAGAAGATTGAATACAACACCTTAGCTTTGTTAAGTGTAGAAAAAGCTTTGGGCTGATAACAGCTTCCAGGGAGGTACCAGAAAAGTTTCTGTCAAGTTAGCAGGGAATTTTAAATGTCCAATGCCAGGAAGGGATAAAGACTATACCTTAAATCATAAAAACATAGTTCCACAGTTATAACTTGACTCTCAATTTTAATATTTACTATTGCAAAACATATAAAAACAAAAACACAGTGGTATCACCTTTAATTTTCTCAATTACCTTTCCCCAGCCATTACATGAAATAAAAGCTGTCTTCATTAGAAATCAAAAAATAATTATTTAAACATGTAATTCTTTAATGTCTTAGCTGTGCATTCTTTACATAAATGGTACCTTTTATAACTGTTACGATAGTCACTTGCTTATTCCCTTTGCTGACATATTAAAAACTCAGATGTATTAAGTCAGCCTCCCTCGGCTGACATATAGCCTATGTCCTTCCAATTTCCTAAGTTATTCAGAATACACCCCTTGCATCTCAGCGGTGGTATAAATCCCTAGAGCATTATCTCACTCATGATATTAGTTGGAAATTACAGGAAGGCTCTGCATTGCAAAATGGCAACACAATAACTGGGAATTACTTAATATATATCTACAAATATTTGAGGTCTGAAAGGAAGGCAGTGTATTTAGTGGGAGAATGTCCATTTTAGATTTAAACAGATCTTAATTCAAGAATGCATGCCTTACATCTGTGGGAAAGTTAATGATTGGTTTCAAGATTCAGTTTCTTTATCCTTAGAATGGGGATACCTTTATCATAAAATTTTGTAGTATATATTCAAGAAAATATTATAGTTAAAGATGTCTTGGTTAATAGACCTTCTTAGTAAAAGTACTTGCTGCCATCACAATGCTAATGATAATTTTAAAAAGTCATTTTAAACCTGTTATTTCTACAGTTAAATTTTATAATATGAGAAAATTTTATTACTCCACCCTAACTTGCTTCCTGTTCTGGTTTAGTTTTAGTCATCATGGCATAAATAATTTCCAAAGTGACATATATATTACTGCAAGAAATACACCAAGCGGTTTTCATTGATACAATTCACATTAAAATACCAGATGATTATTTTACCATTCACACCTGCAATCTGGCTTGCTTCTCATCACTGCCTTGCGTTGTCTCTCACCAAGCTTACAACGATTTCCTCAACATAGATTTCAAGAAGACATTTAAAAATTCTCAACTTCTTGGCTTCTCAGCAGTGTTAACAGTGCCAACTCTTTCTTTCTTTTTATTTTGTTGTGGTGAGAAGAATTAACATTAGATTTATCCTTATAACAGATTTGTAAGTGTACTACATACACGGTGTTGTTAACCATAGGCACAATGTTGTACAGCAGACCTTTAGAGTTTTTTCATCTTGCATAACCGAAATTTTATACCTGTTGGTTAACATCTTCCCATTTCTCCATCCCCCCAACCCCTGGCAACCACCATTCTATTCTCTGCTTCTATGACTACTTCAGATACCCCATGTAAGTGGGAAAATGCAGTATTTGTCTCTCTGTGAGTGGCTTATTTCACTTAGCATCATGTTCTCAAATTTCATTCATATTGTCACATATTGTAGAATTTCCTTCCTTTTTTTTTTGAGGAGAATAATATTGTAGGTATACACCACATTTTCTTTATCTGTTCATCTGCCTATAGACATTTAGACTGTACCTAAATCTTGGCTATTATAAATAGTGTTGCACTGAACATGGGAGTCTTGATATGTCAAGATTCTGTTTCAAGTCTTTTGGATATATACCGAGAAGTGATTTTGGTGAACGATATGAGTAGCTCTGTTTTTAATTTTTTGAGGAACCTCCATACTGTTTTCCATAGCAGCTACACCATTTTGCTTTCACCAACAGTGCACGATAGTTCAGTTTCTCCACGTCCTCGCCAACACTTGTCCTGTTCTTCATTGATAATAGCCATCCTAACAGCTGTGTGGTGCTCTCTTTGTGGTGGTGTTTTGCATTTCCCTAGTGATAAGTGACTTTGAGCATCTTTTTGTATACCCGTTGAAAACCATAGGGGAGCAGCCTCATGACGCTGGTCTTGGCAATGATTTCTTGGATATGACACTTAAGCACAGACAGCAAGAGCAAAAATAGACAAGTAGGACTATAGCAAACAAACAAGATTCTATGTGGCAGAGGAAACAATTAACAGAGTAAAAAGGCAACCAGCAGAAAGAGGCAAAATATTTGCAAACCATCTATTCCATTTTCCTTGCAGTATTCTCTTCCTGGTCTTCTGTAACATTAGGCTTTTTTGATTTTCCTGTTAACCCTGGCTTTATCCCTTAATTTCCTATTATAGGCTTATTGTCTTCTCATCAGGTTTCAGACATTTTGATTCTACCATTTGGCACTAGACCCTGTTTCCTTCCTACTCCATATACACTCCCCTGACTGTGGTAAGTAAATCACATTTGTTTCTGTAGCCCTGTTTTCATCCCTATGCTCCAGACCTGTGAACACAACTGTAACATGATAAAGGTTTTTTCAGCAACTTAGTTGAAACCATTGTGTCTCTGTGATACTAAAAATTAAGTAACTCAGATTTCAGATAGGCCTAAACATTGGGTGTTATGGAAATTACAACCAGCACATGGAATGACCCCAAATTTCTAAATATTTACATTAAGTGCACTTAATTTTTTTAAAAAAATTATATAGCCTCATACTAGTTTGGATCACTTTATTGCCAATGAGTTGCTACAAATTTATGGGAAAAAAATCATTTGATATTCAAGGAACTTATAGTTTTAAATATTGAAATAAGAGATTGTGGACCCATGGCGCTACTTGGATATTAAAAAAAAAATCTAAACCAAGAATTTTCAAAAATAAATTAATAATCATCCATCTCCCAGCTAATTTTCTTTCTCCACCTTGGTTACCAGTGCTATTAAACATTCAGTGAAGCAAACCTAGAAATTAAACTAATGTTTTTTTCTGTTAACTTCAGGTCTAATTAATCATGTTTTCCATATTATTTTAATACGTTTATTAAATATGAGTGCACATGCAGACACAAACACACACATGCACCCCATCTGTTTCCATCAAGTCACCTCATCCTCACCACCACTTCCCATGTTCAAGATACTATTACTGTCTAACTGATTTATAAAAACAATCCTTAATGTGGTCTCCCATCATCCACTTTGTATCTCTTCCAAGTGTTTCTTTACCTTTAAGGACATAGTTATCGTGTACACACAAAAACACCCCCCCACACACACTACAGTGATATGCCATGCTGTTTCCTCTGTCTGGAATCACTATCCCTCACTCCTTCATTAATATTTACTGAAAACAGACGATACAGCTACAAGGAGCTGCAGGTTGTTCTGGAGTTTGACTCTCTAGGCTTAAATCTGTGATCTAAACCGAATTAGCTATGTGATGTTTACCTTTTTTTCCTCACCACTTGTCACATTTACAATTTTATATGTTTGTTTTGTTTACTAAAATATCACTTTATATTAATCTCTACCACTGAACTGCAAAATCCAAGAAGACAAATACTATTTTAAGTATTCTGTTTATAACAATTTGTCTTACATATAGAAGGCATTTGAAGTAATGTTCAATTAAATAGGTAAAATAGTATACAGATAATTCAGTAAGTATTTTTACTAGCAGTAGATCCTTGGTTGGTCCCAGCTATGCATATTGGTAATCCCAGGCATGTTAAGCACTAAAGTAGAAATCTTATATATAACTAGATTGGGTTTTGAAATGTGTAGAAGGCGATAGGATGCATTTTCAGTGTTCTTTTTAATTATTAGTTATGAATCAGACCTCTAATAAAAAAAACTTTCCAAAAACATAATCCTTGAATATAGTTAAATTTAAACCTATAACTTAATATGGTTTCTGTTTAGCCCAATATCCCTTTTAAATGCCAGACTGCCAGGCTCCTTTCCTGAAGAAGCTTAGTGCCCATAATAAAATTAAAATACTTATAAATATTTTCAAATTGTCTAAAATATAATTTTACATAAATGGTAAGAATTAATTTGGGAAATCAAAAATTATAATTGGCTTTTTGCAAATTATATTATTATATTGAATACATTTTATGTTTTTCATCTATAATAGGAAAGATACAGGTTTCTGTACATCACAAAGTCAAAAAAATCAATATAAATTAAGTTGAAGCTTGAGAGGGTAGCTCTGTTCAAAATCAGTGTTGATTTAAAAATCAATGTAAGTTTAAACAAACATGCTTTGTTTTATCAATGTAACATGCGTAACAGTAGGACAAGGTAAAGAATCCAAAAAAGAAGGAACCTCTAGCCTATGTGTGCTCCTACCCAGCACACAACAAATAGGTGGAGAGAGAGAAACACAGTCCTGCCTGACCACCAGTCAGGTGGTTCGAAACCTAGACATTCAAACTCCAGAACAACCCGCAGCTCCTTGTGGCTGTATCGTCTATTTTAAGTAGATTTTGGCGGGGGAAGGGGAGGTAATTAGGCTTATTTATGTCTTTATTTTTAGAAGAGGTGCTGGGGATTGCACCCAGGATCTCGTGCATGCTAAATATGTGCTCCAGCACTTAAGCTATGTCTTCCCCCCTGTGTTTTAAGTGGATATTAACGAGGAGAGAGGGATAGTGATTCCAGACAGAGGACATAGCATGGAATATCCTTTTTCCAATTTATCAATGCTCATTGAGCTGAGGATGTATATCATAAACAATACTAAAATGAATAATTTTGTACAATGAATGACCAGTTGTACTATATTTATAAAATAAGAAATATTTGAAAGAAATATTTCCTATGAAATATGAACCTTCAGCCCCTGTCCCCTCCCTGAAGGTGAACGGGTTGGATTAAAAATTCCAGCCTTCTGATCACATGATTAGTTCCCATGGCAACTAGCCTCCATCCTTGGAAGCTTTCCAAAAGTCACCTCATTAGCAAACTGAACTGTGTAATTGAAAGGTGTGCTCCATATAAGTAACAGGAAACACTTTTATTGCTCTTATCGCTTAGGATTTTCCAAGGGTTTTAGAGGATCTTTGCCAGGAATGGGGATGAAAACCAAATACATATTTCATACTATAAATTATAATACCACAGTTACAGTTTCATAGAAGCTGGCAGATGACAGAAGACTCTCCTTGGTCAGAGACAAGGACTGGATCACCTGTGGCCCCACAGTGGGTGTGAGCTTCCTCATTGCATTGGTTCTTGTTTTCCTTTAAACCCCATGGGATGGTACAGACTGGCCCAGATGAATGCTGTGTGGTAAAACCCCTAAGGGTATCATAAAGCTTGAGATTTGTGCAACTCCAATATTTAATGATTATTTATTCCACAAGAGATGGTAAGAAAGCCTTGCCAGAGCTAGAAATGAGCCTAGGTGGTATTGTGTTGTAAAAGCCAAAGAGAGGATATGAGTTCCGTTGAAGTGTGTCATAAGATGAGTTCTTTAAAAGTGTTCATTGTAAAGAGTATAAAAGAGCACGTCGGTGAGCTTGGGAGATCTGCCAGTGTGGTGATGGGGACAGGGACTGCATTGGAATATGTCATTTGTAAGTGGGGTGTGGAAAAGTACATAATGTGATTTTATAAATGTTTTCTGTTTAAAAAAAGCAGAGACTACACTGTATTTTGAGCAGGTTTAAAATAATCTAGTTGACAGGTGAAGATAACTATATGAGAAAGAAATGGACTGTTGATTGCATTGAGGCAAAGTTAAATACCCAATGCTGTGGTTTCTAATGAAATTAAAGGCAAAATAGTTTTGTTTATTTTTTCATGCAATCTGGAAGCAGGAGATGTATGAATTAATTATGTTGGACATGGAACAAGAATAGCTGGTAATAAGGCCCGAGAAATCATGGGAATGGGTGACTTACATAAATGGAAGAACAACTTATTAGAGATGAAAACAAGGAATTGAAAGAATAGAAAATTTAGAGAATCATGTATCTGCACATCAAAATGTATTCAAGGTTGTGACAAGATGGGAAATGAAAAGGAAGACTGTTATTAGCAAAGTGTCAAATTTGTTAACAAATGAGCTGGAACAAATTGTATTTTACTAGATAATGGAAACAAGATAAAAAAGGGTGGCATCAGTAATAATTGGTAATTTTTTGTTATGTAATATGTGTTCACATTCGTGACTATACGCATACACTCAACTGTACATACAAATTGAATTATAACTGAATATGGGACATCCTAACATATCTGTATACAATAGCAAGTTTTCCAAGTTAATAGTATCTTTATTAAATAATAGTTTATAATGTTCACGTTGTAATAACTTAATAGAGAATATTCATCATAAGTATATAAAAGCCAGTCTTTGATAATTCTCTAAATATTATTAACTGCTGTGGATATATCCAATATTTTTATCACTTGTAACATATCTCTAGTACAGCTAAATACTAACATGCTAGAAAAAAAATCCATCATTGACAATTCTACTTTTGAGCATAGAATATTAAAACAATTTATTTCTACATCCAGTTTCTTACTTTGCCTGAAATACTTAATCCAAAAATTGTAGTTCAAACTAGATAGGAAATGAACTCTTCTCTTTCTTATGCTAATTGATTTTTTTTTATTGCTCAAAAAATAATCTACCTATGACTCATCTATTTTTGGAATATTTTCAATAAATGCAGACCAAGGATTTTTTTTTTTTTTTTTTTTTTACTGTATCTGTGTATTTTCTCCTTCCATTATTTTTCCCTTACATACCCTTGAGGTCTTATTGCAAGTCAGGCGCTGCCTTGGAGACTCAATGAACTGAAGCCTCTTAGATTTTTCTTGTTCAGTCTTTGCCAAAATTATTTACGAGTATGGTTAGGAAATAGAATCCTTTCATTTCCATGCTTAAATTATCAGAAATTTATCTGTAGTTTCTCAGAACAACATGTGATTGTAGTGCTTAAAAATGTTTTTGTTGTTATATGGGATGACTCCATGCAAAAACTACTCAGCCAATTATTATGGTTAAAAAAATTTTTTTTTTAACACACTCAGCTTAACACTGAGGGGAAAGGTTCATTTTTAATGTGTTGATATATGTATGGAGAACTTCAAGAGAAATTTACGTCTTTCAGGATATGCTGATTATGTGGAATTTTCTTTTTGTTTGTTTGTTTTAATATTTATTTTAAAATATTGGTTCAATTTAAAATGTATTTTTTAAATTATCTTTTTTATTTTATTTTATTGAGTTATAGTCAGTTTACAATGTTGTGTCAATTTCCAGTGTAGAGCACAATTTTTCAGTTATACATGAACATACATATATTCATTATTGCATTCTTTTTCAACGTGAGCTACCACAAGATCTTGTATATATTTCCCTGTGCTGTACAGTATAATCTTGTTTATCTATTCTATATATACCTGTCAGTATCTACAAATTTCAAACTCCCAGTCTGTCCAATTTTCAAGTCATGTATTTAATTTTTAATTTAAGCATAAGACATTGAGGAAATCTGTTACCCAGACGTCACAAACTGAGGAAATAAAGATTAGAAATTTTACATTAATTGTCCAGGTATTTACTCTCAGTAAAGCCTAAAGTCAAAACACACACACACACACACACACACACACACAAAATGTTTGTCTGATTTTGATTCCTGTTATTTTAAATATTAATAGTAATTATCTTTACCCTCTTTTACATGCCAGGCACTGTCCTGTCACTTCCTATGTGTATCTCACGCTTTATTACAAAACAGTGTAGGCGGTAGTAATTATTGTTTTCCAGGTTAAAGATGAAAAAAAAGGATAAAGTAACTGGCTTGAGGTCACGTAGCCAGTAAGGACGTGAACTCAGGAGGCCTAACCCTGCGGGCTTGCTCCGCATCACTGTGCTCCTGTCTCTTCCTGCCTGTGCTTTTTGCCTTCCCACTGCCTCTCCAGGCCCTGATGTATGCCAGTGGCTCACCTCCCTATTTCTCCAGTTTCTTCCAAAAAACTTCTGTGAGCCTTGCAAATTCCTGGCAACCCCATCAGAATCCATATTTGGTGAAGCAGATGACCTCTTTTCTTTAGGCTGGGCTTCATCTTGGAACATTTCTAAAGTAAAGCATTTTAAGACACTGGGAGCTTTGCACCAGCTGAAGGTTTTTCTGCAGCTCCTTTACTCTGTAATGACACCTGTTAACAATTAGTTTATTCCATCTGACTCCACCTCCGTCACACCTGTGTGCTTTTTAGAGGAAGACGTGAGGACTGAGGCACTTGGTAACAATAAGGTGACGCCTTTTATTACTGCTTTGCGGTCAGAAATCATTGGCGCTGCAGAGAGGCAACTGTATCTCCCTTATCCTCATTTCAGGATGGTTTAATGGGCAGATCTCTCTGTGTTCTTCAGTGATAATAGTACAATTATTATAATTTTGGGCAGAAATCTTGAGTTTTTGAACATTTTGTCTTTTTTTCCCCTCTTCTTTTTATTTTTTGTACTTTGCATAGCTTGGTTCAAGATGAGGGCTGGATAGTCTGCGGCCTTGTTTGGTTTTTTTTTGATATACTATAAGGCACTAGCCTAAGAATATTGTCATGGAAGGGTGGCAGGACCCAGAGACTCAGAAAACTGCTCAAATTTGTTGTTTCATGTGGTGAGTACCGTATATTTTTCACTGCTGAAAAGATGTGTTTTGTATTTGTAAGCCAGCAACTATATCTTCCATATCCCTCTCAGATGCTCTTCTGTGCCTTTGGTAGCAGAGAAGAAAACATAAGGGCTTCCCTTTCTCATTATGCCTTGATAAAATATGCTGTTATTCTTTTACCTTGGGCTAAGGAATGCATCATTCTAGATTCTCTGTCATTCGTCATCTTTCTTGCTCCATCTTTCTGTTTTTCTCTGTCTCTCTGCCTCTGTTTCTGAAACTTACTCTCTGCCTCTGTCTCTGTCTCACTTTCAGTCTCTCATACACACACACATGCAAACATACGAGGTTGTCCTAGATGGGAGGCCGCCCTTTGAAAGGTCTTCCCTGCTACCTAAATAGCTTGTCTGCTCTACAAGTCCTCTTCTTCAGCCTATTTTCCCTAAGTTTGGAAACATCAATTTAGTCTCTGAAATGCAGGCAGAAACTGAATTGTAATTTTCCTCACAGTGTTCCTTTCTTATAACTAGCTCAAAGATAGAAAAATTTAAATCTAATAATTGCCAATCTTTTCCTGGCTGCCACTCAGACACTGCCCGACAGATGTTGTCAGGAGTCATGGCTTGGAGCTCAAATGAGGGAATCAGTAGATTTATGAAAAGTTCTGAGAAATCTACCCCACCATGAATACTTCTCATGTCATATGCCACATTCTCATTCCTTTTGAGAAAACTATGCCCTGGCATTGCTTTGTTAAAGTTCAGTGTCAAATCCCACTTACGTAATTAGCATAGATTTAGGGCAGGAGAAGGTAAGTTCTGGTTAAAATGTTAAAGAATGTAAGATCTTACAGTAGTTTAAATACCTCATAATAGTTTAAAGCTGTGGCAAACATGAACAACAGATGAATATGAAAATGAATGCAAACTTCAGTCAGGGTAAAGCATCTAGTTATATCTAATTGGGGAGAGTGTTGCAGCGTTACATCTGCCCAAGTCAAATGATTAAAAAAGAAAATGTCCTTCTGTGTCACGTGTATAAGGACCTCAGAAGGATGTAGCTCTGAGGTCCAAGAGCAACATCCAGGTGCTTCAGAGTTTGAAAAATCTGCTGCAGTTTATGTCAGAGCGTGTTTTGCTTGTGTTCTCTCCTAGGAGTTTTGTGGTGTCCTGTCACGTGTTTAAGTCTGCAAGCTATTTTTAATTTATTTTTGTGTATGGTGTGAGTGTTCTAACTTCTAACTGCATCTAACTGATTTACATGCAGCTGTCCAATTTTCCCAGCACCACTTGCCGGAAGAGACTGTCTTTTCTCCATTGTACTTTTTACCTCCTTTGTTGAAGATTATTCGGCCATAGGTGTGTGGGTTTATTTCTGGGCTCTCTATTCTGTTCCATTGATCCAATTGTCTATTTTTTGTGCCAGTACCATGCTGCGTTAATTACTGTAGCTTTGTAGTGTTGTCTGATGTCTGGGAGGGTTATACCTCCAGCTTTGTTCTTTTTCTCAGGATTTTGTTTTGGATATTTGGGGTCTTTTATGGTTCTACATACATTTTAAGGTTATTTGTTCTAGTTCTGTGAAAAATGTCATGAATAATTTGATAAGAATCATATTAAATCTGTAGATTTCTTTGGATAGTATGACCATTTTAACAATATTAATTCTTCCAATTCAGGAGCATGAGATAGCTTTCCATTTCTTTAAATCATCTTCAATTTCCTTTATCAGTGTTTTATAGTTCTCAGCATATAAGTCTTTCACCTCCTTGGTCGGGTTAATTTCCAAAATATGCAAACAGCTCATACAACTCAATAACAGTAAAACAAACAACCCAGTCAAAAAGTGGGCAGAAGACATAAATAGACATTTCTTCAAAGAAGACATATAGATGGCCAATAGGCACATGAAATGAGACTCAACATTGCTCATTATCAGAGAAATGCAAATCAAAATCAAAATTGCAATGAGCTATATATCCTCACACCATTCAGAGTGGCCATCATTTAAAAGTCTACAAATACCTGGAGAGGGTGAAACCCTCCTACCCTGTTGGAGGGAATGTAAATTGGTGCAGCCACTATGGAGGATAAACACTAAAGATAAAGTTGTCACAAGACCCAGCAATCCCACTCCTGGGCATATATCCAGAGAAAACTCTAATTTAAAAAATACAAGCACTCCTGTGTTGATATTAGCACTAGTCCCATCAGCCAAGACATGAAAGGAACCTAAATGTCCCATCAACAGATGAATGGATAAAGAGGATGTGGAATAAAGAAGATCAAATACTACTGAGCCATAAAAAAGAGTGCAGTTATGTCATTTGCAGCAACATGGGTGGACCTAGAGACTCTCATACTAAGTGAAGTAAATCAGAGAAAGATGAATATCATATGATATCACTTGTATGAGGAATCTAAAATACGATACAAATGAACTTATTTACAAAATAGAAATTGACTCACGGTCATGGAAACCAAACTTACAGTTACCAAAGGGAAAAGTGGGGGAGAGAGAAATTAGGAGTTTGAAATTAACAGATGCAAACTACTATATATAAAATAAACAACAGGGTCCTACTGTATAGCACTGGGAACTATATTCAATTTATTATAATAACATATAAAGGAAAAGAATATGAAAAATAATATATATATGTATAACTGAATCACTTTGCTGTGCACCAGAAACTAACACATTATAAATCAACAATGCTTCAATTAAAAAAAAAGTGGAGTTCCAAAATATTTATTAGACATCCAAAATAATTTTCTTACAGTAAGTATTACTCAACAGGTACATGGACATATATTTTTCTGTTGCATTTGCTAGAGGACACCAGCTTCAGCCAACTGACCATAGGAAGAAAAGGAAGTTATTTGCTTACATAATGAAAAAGTTTAAAAGTAGGGAATACTACAAAGAAGGCTTTATTCAACGATTGAGTGATGTTAATGATTTCCGTAAGGAGTGGGGAGAGACTTTCTTTCACTAAACATTCATTAAAAAGATAGGTTACTCTTTGCATACGTAATCCTGAAGCTATTGCTATGGACAGGAGAATTCTGTGTACTAAAGATAATAGTTGTATATGTAGTCGAGAGCTGAACCAATCACTGTGAAAATGGGATGAGATAACATAATTTTTATGGGCCAACCAGAGTCTACGCTTTCTTTTCTTTTCTTTTCTTTCTTTTTTTTTTTTTTTTTAGGGGAAGAGGTAACTAGGTTTATTTATTTACTTATTTTTTAAGTGGAGGTCCTGGGGATTGAACCCAGGATCTTGTGCATGTTAGGTAGACACTCTACACTGAGCTATCTCTCCCCCCCAAGAGTCTACTCTTAACGCTGAGAACAGTAATGAATTTTCAGATAGCAAAAATAGCTATTGAAAATACACAAACAGTCCTGGAAAGTTCTTCTAATTAAAAAACGTATAATTTAGGGAAATGTTTAATTATAATTCTGATTGATAACAAGTTTGCTTCTTGTTATGTGAATATTAACAATTTTTGCGAATTACTCTTAGTCTTTGTCCTTTCTGATTTTATTTTTTGCTTTCTTGGTAAATATGCATAGGTAACGTTTAGTCATTTGGTAGAAGTAGTAAGATTGCTGAATAGCTCTAGAACCTTTGCTAAGGAGGTCTCTGAGTGCCAGATATTGATCTAGCAATGCATTGGCTCAAATCCATTTTAATTTGCTTTTCCATTTTTATCTTCCTATGAGGGGGCTGCATTTCTGCCTACCATGCTGGAAAATAAACTCATTGTTAATCATAGTGCTTGTATTTCTCCATATAGGTAGCAAGGGTGGCACTGCTATCGAATTCTACTGTATAAAATAATGTCAGTGTAGAAAATTAATATGATTAGATTTTTATACTTGAGCCATACGCTTGTCATTTATCTCATCTAAGGGGAGATTAAAAAATTGCTATATTCTACAGCTAGAACACAGCAATTCAGGATAGTGTTGGATAGCTACTTTATATCATAGCACATGCAATGTCACATAGGCACATTGCTGGTGTTGAGTTTAGGAGTGAGAAAAAATGGCATATAATTAAGGTACCTGAATCTATATTACCTAATTGGAAAAAGTCTTAGTAGGCAAAATTCAAAACATTTTTTTAATTTCAAAACTATTAAACTAGGAATAAAACTCACTATCCTCAATGTATTAACCACAGTTGAGAGTGATGCAAAACTTGAGATTTGTCAAATTTTAAGAGTTGCCTCTGGATGCTCCTGTAATATATTGGCAGATATTGACATACTAAAGTTATTGGAGGGAAAATGGAAACACTGACTTACACCAGGCTCATTACCAGCTTAGCCATTCCACATAACCTCTTAGAAACTGCAGTTAATATATAGCAGATATTTCCCAAGATAGAATCTTAAGCAGTTAGCAGATTGTCACCAGTGTCAAGAGACAAAAACAAGACAAGGTTAGTTTTAATTCCTTCCAGCAGTATAAAAGTGGTCACCTTGACAAAAAAATGCCAGATCAGTCTACTAATATACTATATAAATTATTATTTCCAGTAGTATTTCAGAATGTACAATATTATGCTGAATTTAAGAGAGTTAACTTTGAACATGACAGATTACTTTGAGTTTAAAATAATAAAAATTATATTTAATCATTAATTAAGTCATTGCTGTCAAATAAAAGTATTTTGTAAAATAGAATTAATTGAAAAATAATTTAAATATGTTAAGTGAAGGTAGGTGATTCCTTTGAACCAAAAACTTTTCACAGGGATCGTGTTTTACCTACTATGCACTATCTAAAAAGCATTGTTTTAATATTTTTTACATTTTTTTGGTTGCTTAAAGGAGAAGGTAAACCTGATCTAGGTTACTCCATCGAAGCCTTCCATTAACTTTATAGAAGGTGTGTTTGGTTTACTCACAAAAGCTGTCAAATGAACTGTTAATCTGAGTCACATCCTAAAATACATTATTAAAAAGAGGACTACAGAACTCCTGGGTTAGTTTTTTCCATTCCTACCGCACAAGTAAAATAAAATAATAAAATAAATATTTTCTAGCTAATTCAAACCATAAGACGTGAATTACTTTCTTCAATATTATTAACTTGTAACAGAACTATTTTATCAGAGATGTGGGGCGAGAAGCTGGCTTCCAAGAGTGGAGTATGAGATGTAACAGAAAAAAATAAAACCTGAAAATTATTTTTTAAAATATGTCCCCAGTTCAGTATGTATTTCTATATATATGTATCTAATCAGTATTCTTAATGCCAGCTTAGTGTTCTTTTTGGATATAAAATAACAATTAACTAGTACCACATAGGTATGTAGGATTTTGCCATATTCATAAAAACAAATACCATAAACATTCTGTTTTTGTGGTAGTTTATTTATGGATAAATTCCTGAGTCAAATTACTCATTGAATTAGACACATATATATTATTATAATTGTCAAATCAACCAAAAAGTTATTCCAGTTTCTAGTCCTAGTAACAGTTATGTAGAAATACCAATTTCTCTTATAAATTTATTTTTTTTAGGAATTTAGGAAAGATTAGCATAACTTTTTAACATTTTGAAATTATATCTTATATTTTAAATGATCTGGAAGCCTAAAATTAAAATTCTGAATGTGTGGTTAAAATTAATATAAAGCATTTAGCAAACATTTCATTCTATTTAATTATTTAACATCAAAAGTCTAAAATTATGATATTTAAAAACATTTTATTTCATGCAAAATTGTTAGAAAACAACACAACCTTTTTTGGATTGAAGTGTAGATTAAAGTGTAATGAGTAAGGTTGGAATAAATTATCCCTCTGTAATCTCACTCCACTTAGTCCACTCTTATGTTTATTCAGAAGTACTATAAATCCATACTTTGATGGGAGATTTCTTCAAATTAGCTCCTGAAGAAAAGAATCTAATGTATTAAACATTCTGTATATTCCTAAGAGACAGAATGGTTTTCCCTTTCAGAGAACTGCAGGCTGATGTGATGTCAGGGCATCTAGTGAATTCAGGTCAGTGAAATGCAGGATGTTCTGCTCCACGTCTTCAGTTGTGAAGCTGATGGTATACAGATTTCTAAATCAATAAGGGGTTGTGATATATGGAGTATGCATATTACCCTGGTACATGATTTTCCTCCTTTAGGATTAAATTAAAACACTGACAGTTTCTTCTTGTGTTTCTAAGACATTCTGATCTTCACAACCTCAGTAACAAATAGGAATGAATTGATTTGTAATGATTTCTCTCCCCACCTTCTCTCTCTCTCTCTCTCTCTCTCATACACACACACACACACACACACACACACACACACACACACACACATATATTATATAATGCATGGGGTGGTACCATGAATGACTCAGTTTGACGTGGTGATAAGGAGAAAACATACTTCCTTTGGAGAGTGTTATGAGAACATTCATCTCTTGCTTCCTGAGGTTATTTCTATAAATTACTAGTTCTCTGCACTGGAAGCACTCTAACACAGGAGATGGGGACTCTCACAAATCACTGACTTATTACCAGGTTCAAGCTGTGTTGACCAACCCTTTACTCCTAGATGGCCTATAGAGAAGACTGGTTTCAGACTGGTTTCAGATATTATCTTTTTCACAGTAAGAATGTAGCAGACTAGGTGGGAAGAATATAATGAACTAAAATTCTATTCTCTTTTTCCCCTCTCTGTGTATTTTCTAACAGTGACAAGTTTTGTTGTGGCTGACAATAAAAATAAGAGGTAAACCTCTCTGCTCTAAGCCAGTAAGGGGTCAAGATATTAAATGGAGACAGTGGAAGTTTTTGGTCTCATATCACCGTTATCAGTGAGACCTGGCCTGAGCCCTTTACCCCCGTCACCAGACAATTCAAGTGATTTCTTCAAAAATCTGGATCCTCTTTTCCATCATTTATTTTTGCCATAGGAATTGTCATATGCTATCCTACTAGATAATTTTATTATTTGCTTGTTTGTCAATATTCCTTCTAAATTGTTGCCTAATGAAGGACAAGGTGTTTGGTTTGTGTTGTTCACTGATATACTCCCACCCTATTAGAAGACTGCCTGGCACATAGTAGGCACTTAAGAAATATTTGTCAAATAGAATTTTATAAATATAGAAAACATTTTATAAATACAGAACTCCCTTCTGTGTGGAAAGAGCTTTGCTGTCTCCTTCCATAAGCTCTCCAAAGATGGGGCAGAGTCAAGCACTCTCATGTCACTTAATCACAAAGAGGAGGGCACTGGTGAGAGGAAATAGAATGGGTGGTTGGAAGTGCAGCTGTTAGAGCTCACGGTATCTTGACTCCACCTGCTAATTGTGTGGTCTTGGGAAGGTTCTTTAACATCTCCATGCCACATGTTCTTCATCTGATATCTTAGCTCACGTTTTAACTGAATTATCAGAATATAATATGGGTAGACTGGGTAAATATCTAACTGATAGGTTCTTATTATCATGACAGAAACCTTACTGCTTCTCAGACAAAGCACAGCATGGGAGCCAACAGCAGGGTAAGACTACGGTATCTTGGATTTTCTTAGTATTATGATTATTTTTTGATTGGAAGCAATCACATAGCAGCAAAATTAATCTCTGAATATGGGAATTTTCCCCTAAATGACATCATAGACATAAAGCTGGTCTGAATTAACTCTCAACTCAATGAACTGAAACAAAGAGTGTTTTCTCTTTTTCTTCTTTCTCTTTAATTTTTTTTTTCTATCTACTTTCTTTCCCTAGATACTATTAAGACTCAGTTGGCAAAAAAAAAAAAAAAAAAAAAAACTTAATTGGCAACAGAAATATTGACAGACTATGTGGTTAGTTCTATGTTTTTGATTTGTCAGTTTCACTTGGGAATACTAATATGTAAGAAATTTATATTTTGGGTATAAAATGCAGAAATGGCTCTATTTAGTGCTGACTTTTATTTAGGTTTTGTAAATTTTGTAGATATGGGGCTCGTGATGCAATTGTTTAATATATTCTGCGGCTCAGAGCAGCATTGGAAAGTAAGATACTTGAGCCTTTGAGTTGGAAATTTCCACTTTGAACATTTTTAGGAAGGCAGTAAAAAGTCTTGTGGTAAAATCTGACAAACTTGAATCTCTTATACAAGGAACACCCACAAATGAGTTGAGTAAGGCATATGAAGGAGGAGATAGTGTAACAATTAGCTTCTATTTACAAGATTCAAGTGAGGCCTCTCGTTATCTTGAGATTTATTTTACCATGGTAACAGAATATTCAGGAAATTTCTCTGAATATGGAAAATAAATTTCAGCCTTAATGTTGTGACAAATTATTGCCAATGGAATAGTTGCTATTATATGGAACTCATCTTATAACCCTGTCTAGTGAACTTGGATGAACAAAAGGGGAATAAAAAGGAGTATAACTTGAAATGGAAAGTAGAATATTGACTTCTGGACAGTGGGATGGAAAGTAGAATATTGACTTCTGGACAGTGGGATTAATTTTTAAGAATGTGTTCCACAAATGCCTAAAGTTTATTTGCAGCAGCTCTCTGATGCTGAAAATGTGCAGCTAAAATCTTATTTTCTCAAATACTTTAACTCTTCGAAAGAAGTGAGGGGTAGAGGTGGAGAGATGAATGAATATCTTCTATGTAGATAAGGATTAGATTCACACTGCCAGGCAGAAGTCACCTTATTTTGATGTTGTATTTCTTTCTTTTTATACTTTTCCATTTCTCTTCTGAAATCCCCCATTTGTTCTTGTGCATCATCCACTTTACCCCAATAGCTCCTTTAATATATTTAACAATGCTATTTTAAAATCATTGTCTGTTAATCTCAACTTCTTTATCATCTGTCTCCTTTACTGACTTCGGTTTTTTGGTTTGATTTTTTTGTTTGTTTTTGTCCGTTGATTATAAGTTGCCCTGTTGGTTTTTTTGTTTGTTTGCTTGCTTTGCTTTGTTTTTGTGTTCTAGATATTTCGTTATTAAAAAAGAGTAGAGCCTAATGTAAATAAGTTTTATCCCAAAAAGGAGACTGCTACCGATGGTGAGGAAAATAGTCAATCATATGGACAAGAACTTGCCATGAGATCTGGAAGGCAGAAGTCTAGGAATATCACCATGATTCCCCTGCTGTGGTGCACACACCCTGCTTGTTCCCCTTCCTTGAGGGTGGCTGGGACTGTGAATAATATGGGGAGTCACACCTGTGGTTAGCTTTTGTATGTTACATAGCAAAAGGGAAGGGTTTTTGTAGATGTAATTAAGGTGGCAGCACAGTTGATTTTGAAATAAACAAAAGAGAGATTATCCTGGATGGGTCTGATTTACTCAGGTGGGAGCCCTTTAAAAGGGTCAGAAATTCAGCCTACAAGGTCGTGGCACTGCTGGAAACACGTGGTTGCTGAGAGCACCCTGGAGTTCTGGAGATGGCCCAACATGTGAAGCACAACACTGGATGGATAAAATTGACAGCAGCTTGTTAATCACATACACCACTCAGGAGAGGACAGGACCACATTATTCAAGGTCATGCAGGAGTTGCACTCAGAAACAGAGTTGAACAACCAGGAGCTGTAAGAGGCAGGCTTTGTAGGTTAGTGTCCCTCAGTTCCCACAGGAGGATGTGATTGATTTGTTTGAATAATTCTGTGGAGTGGCGGGGCACTGAAGACCACTACTTAGAGATAAGCAGACTCTGCACCTGGTCTGGAAGAGGAGGATTGTTTGGTTAGAGGACCTTATGTGTGGGAGCAGAGTGGGGAGGGGAACTTGCAATGAGGCCGTTCAAGCCCCTTCTGATTTTACCAGATGTCAAGGCAACACGTAAATTGAACCATAATTTTAGCTCTTATATAATAGTGAGGGACTTACTATGTGACTGGAGATTTTTGGAATTCTAATCCTACAAGCTAGCTTACCAAAGCAATGAAACTGACTGGTTTCTACTTACCCTCCCCTCTTCCCTGGAAAATTCTTACCTCAACTCTTTGTACGATTAGGGGATAGTACTAGTGAACGATCTCTTCACTCTTGAGGCTCATACATGTTTGGTATTTACCCTTAGATATGTCTATTTTAAAGAAATTAATGAAGGGATCCTTCTACATTGTATTTCAAATTTTACATTTCATTAATTAAAATGATGATAGTGGACATAAAAATATATTAATAGAAATGTTTCATATAATTTTAGTTGTGTTTGAAGCAGTTTAAGACACATCACTAGTTTTTAATATTAAGAACTAAGTTTCCTGTGGATAATATTATTCTGAGATGTAGAGGGCAGAATAATGTCTCCTCCCTCCTACAAAGTGCCCCCCCCTTTATCCCTGGAACCTGTTAATATGTTACTTTTGTAGCAAAGGGGCTTTGCAAATATAATTGAGGTTATGAATCTTGAGTTGGAGAGATCTGGGGGAATTATCTGGATGTGTTCTATAACATAAAAGCAGAAGATCATTTCCTGCTGGAGTCAGTGACAGAGAGATGTGACTTTGGAGTAAGAGTACTAAACATACAATGTTGCTGGCTTTGAGGACAGAGGACAATCTTGTAACAATCCAACGAATATGGATGATTTCTAGAAGCCAAAAAAAGACTAGGAATGAATCTTTCCTGGAACCCCCATGAGGGAGTGCAGCCCTGCCAACACCTTGATTTTTGCCCAGTGATTCCCAATTTGAATTTACATACAGAATTGTAAGATAATACATTTCTGTTGTTTCAAGCAACTAAATTAGTTGTAATTTGTTCTCACAGCAATATCACACTTGTACAAGAGATGATGGAAATGTTTGTTCTCTCCCTAGTAGTAAAATGCTAATTATAGACCATAAAGAATATCAAATCCAGCTTATTTTTAATGGGACAAATAATATTCCCATCCCTTCACAAACCCTTTGAGTCCTAATTGGAAGAAAGGCTTCACACTTTGTAAAGCTTTCATTAATCTTTCCTAGGTTTTTTGATCTTAAGTGGTTGCTTTCTCTTCTGCATTTGTGTAATTATAATACATATCACATTTGATTTCACCATATTTCACCAACAGACCTATAGCATTTATTCCTCCCCCCTACATAATTTTCAGTAGCACCATATGCTATATTTAGAACATTTAAAAATAATTTTCCTCTTATATAGATAGAATTTTTGCATTAGCAAGGAAGAGTCAGTATATATAGATTTTGCTGAAAAACACAAACAGGTAGTCGAACATCAAAAAATTACTACTATTTACCATAAAATAGGCACCTCAGGTTAATGGTTTTACTGCTTTTTTGTGTGTGTATGGCAAGATGCAAGCATCTGGGCGGATTGAAATGACTCCTTTGATATGCACCTTTACTATCTAGGACCAGTATCTTGTTTTTTTTCATCCTGAATTTCCGTCAGGGCCTACCATAGGGGTGGCCGCAGTGGCTGATAGCTTGATGGTAGGGCAACATTCATTGTTTACTGAAATGGCAGATAACATTCTTTGTCAAAACCAGTAAGCCGCTCCAAGTTACACATGACCCTCACAGTCAAACATATCTGTAGATCCCCGGACATGGTTCCACCCTGCCTGGTCCCTGGCAGAGAATGAGGTCCGTTCCCCATATGTGTGATCTGGCTTCAGAACTTTGTACACAGCTTCACTTCCTGGAATTGAATGTCCCTGGACATTTTCCAGGACCCAAGGTAGGAATAAGGTATTTTCCATTAACTTGTATACCCTGATTATCTGTATGGATGGCACCTTTCCCAAGGCAGGCTTCCCTGTCATTGCATATACTGAAATTCTATTTTCTAAGATTGAATTTTTATTTTCTTGAGGCAACTCACTGTGAGAGTTCATTTTGACAGTGACTAGTTACAAGACAAAAATCTCCTCAAGCACTGTAATCTTATCTTCCAGTGTTTAGCTTACCAAAATGACAGAGCTTTTGCAGCAACAAAAGCAATTTTGTATAAAACTACAGGAGATAACCAGGGTCCTTGGGTCTTATGTATTTGTGGCCATAGGTGATCTGAATTGGAAGATGGATGTAGAATCTGACAGAGATCTTTGAGCATAATAATAAAAATAAATTTAAAAACTGAAATCCTTGAAATAATACTAACCAATTAGAATTTTATAAATGCGCAGCCAATTTGGGTTAGGAAGTAAAGAAAGGATATTTAACACTACTGAATCTTTAAATCATACAAGTCGGAAAGAACTATGAGTATTCAGCATAGAGCTTGAGTATTTATTTTTTGTCTTATAAATGGATTTCTGGGTAGAGATGATAACAGAAGAAAGACACTTTATCCTACAGAAAAAGTGTCACATAGCAAAATCTGGCTACTTCAAAATAGGGAAAGGAGAAATTATGTGTGATACATTTTAAACAACCAAAGCAACTACACAAAACAAACATCAATATACCTATTTATTTTCAACCTATCTACTCAATGACCATGTCAAAGCATCATTTCTCATGGACACAGATGCTGAAAAACAATTTTATCTGGAAAAAAAATTTTTCTCCCTTATTGCTATTAATTTTATTCTTTGATACTTAATAAAATGCTATACATTAATATATGATAATCATATTGAAATGGTGTCAGACGAAAGTTCTTTTTCAGACATGCATTTATTTTAGTTGAACATTTTAATTTCCAACACGATGGATATGTATGAGATAGTGTTATGGAACTCATAGCAAAGTAGTGTTAAACAGTTGTAGCTGAAGGTAGAATCCTATTGTAAAAGACTTATTTCCTGTTTATATTTGTAGTATTGTTTTGTCTTCTCACATCTCCCTTATTCATGCATGAACCAACATGGATATTTCTCCCAGTAAGCACTTTTCTGCAGGCCAGCCCCTCATATCTTATCTTCATTAAAGCACAGCAGTCTCCGGGCTGCCTCGCTCCCAGGGGTAGTAAAGGGGTCATTTCATGCACAGGCCACACACTAGGTATCAGTAGTGGTCTTAAGAAAACATGTTTCTCTTTACACAACTCTCAGATTTATGAACGCATCGACAGAATGTGAAATAGCAGCCCTCCTCAGTTCCTAGAGAAGGGAACCAGGCTGCTTGCCCTTGTGAGCAGACCGTGTGGTGACCAGAGTTTTCTTCAGTCACCATCATGGATTCTCGTGGCCCTGCCCATATTTTCTGCTTTGACTCTACCAGCTTCTTACTTCTTTGGGTCCAGAATCTGTATGCGTCTTACACAGTTGGAGTAACAACTCCCCAAAACTCTGTTCAGCAAAGCAAAATAAAATCAAAACTCACTTTGTGTCAGGGATTCTTCCAGAAATTTGGAAATATTTCTGGAGGAGGAGAAAAAACTAAAACCAAACAAAGATCCCTTGATGGAAGAAGAGGCAGACAATAGGCACTAAGGATAGCACATTATTTGATGACATATAAAAGAATCAAATGCTGAAAGTATAGAAAATGGAAAACAAGAATGTCAGTTTGGGTGTGGTTTGCAACTTTATATGAAGTGAACACATTTTCAAGTTGATATTTAAGCATGTTTTTGGAGACAGCCTCTTCACTGTTGTCCTCTGTAGGTAAATGTGTGTGAGCTAACATAAATCCTCATACCTGGTCTCATATTTTCTTTTATGGAGCTTTTTTAAAAAAAAAATTTGTAGCTAAGTATCCTAATCGTATATGATGTGTCCCAATCAACAATGTGCCTAGCCTTTGCTTTCCTAAGGAAAGGCTGTTAATACACTTATTTCTGCATTTCTATATGTAATAACATTGTCTGTAAACTCTCCAAGGAAAGGTATCATAATTCACTAATCTTGAGGGATGAGGCTTAACAGTTGTTGAAGATGAAAGGAAGTCAGTGGAACGGAAGCAAGATGAAAAAGTTATGAAATAGGGAAAATAAGAATTAGAAGTTTAGAAGTCAGGATTATCTGGAAAAGTATTGGATTCTCTAGACAATCAACATGAAGAAAATAATGATTATGCCAGACATTTTCTCAGCACAATCATTTACTTGACAAATGTTTACTCAGTGCCTCCTCAGGCACTAGACAGGGAAAACAGACAAAGAATTCTGGCTTCTTGGAACGTGACTTTATACATTTTGGATCATGATATCCTTGTGAATTATAATGTACATAACTGTTGTGTGTATTTTCCAGATGTGAAAACTGAAGGAGATAAAGATCGTATCTTTGGTGGGGTCAGGTGACAGTATAAACTGCAAGGTTTCGATGAATTTGTTTCACTCCGTAGATTTATCTCCTAAATACCGCGGAGAACCAAAATGACTACAAGAGTATTTCAAAAATTTTACAAGAGTAAAATATCAATATAAAAATGAGCTAGGAGACCACATGAGAAACAAGAAAAAATTCTTGCAGGAGAAGTAAATTAAGACAGCAATAAGGGTGAGAGGTAGATGCAGCTTGCCTGGGAATGATGAGTATAATGAATTAGAAATGTGGCAAAGCATAGAGTGTTTACATGATGACAACTCAGAATGTTCCAAAATATAGGATGGTGTCCATATGAAGAGGCTTCTTTGAATTAAAATTTTAAACTTTGTTTTATCTTATGGAAGTATTACTGAAACATTACTCATTTGAGGTAGATAATAATAGTATAAATAATACCAGAGAGGGTCTATTTTATGAAAATAAGTTTAAAATGTATTAGGGAAGCTGAAAGGGTATTTAGTGAACAAATTGGTACTTTAAAAATGGAAAAAAGTTAAATTTAATGTCATTTAT